>NC_045545.1:87588497-87773497 GCF_009769535.1 Thamnophis elegans
CGCTCATTCATTGACGCAATTTCGACCTCGCGGTTTTCTTGCTACGGTTTTGGCAGCATGCTTTTGTCGAGCGTGCATTTGTCAGTGAACCGATTCTAACAATTAATTTATGATTGTAATGATTAACAACTGTAAATCTAATCCCAATTGCGATTATAAGTCATACACTACCTGTAGCAGCAAACTTTTGCTTCTTCTTGTTGAATCTATATATTTGTGTGCAAATATATACGTATATATGTCTGTTTGGCTTGCAAAGCATTTTGTGTGTTGTTGCTGAAGGCATGTTGGAACTGGCATAGTGGACTTGAGAATAATTAGCTTCTCCATACAAGGCCAAAAGTGTTGAAGTGTATCCAGCAGGAGAGCTTTGCCAAACTTTCATTTTGAGCAGGAATCTCCAACTGGCTCCCATTTCAGATACCATATGCTTGAGATACTTTATGTAGCATCAAACTGCTTGTCTCTGCTGCTGCTGTCTGGCCAAGGGCTGGTTACGAGAAACTGACTTCTCTCTTATGTTGAATCACACTTGTGAGCTTTCCATAAAGTCCTGATGGAGTGGGTCCCATCTCTTTTGCGCAGGTTAACAGAATTAGCATCTGCTGATGAAAAAAATAAATAAATAGTGCAAAATAATTTGGAAACTAACAGAAAAAAAATCATGGTAGTTATTACTGGCCTTCTAGAACTTTCAAGATGCCAGAATACGTGACGGATGTGCTGAAAGTATGTGCTGCCTTAAATCACAAATACAGAGGTGGTCCTAGCTCTGAAAATAAATCAGCATTAGCTACAGCAGGGTCAACTGGGTTTGAGCCTATTTTTATTTTCTCGAGAAGTTAAATCTGATTTCTACAGTGGGATTTTCCTTCAATCAAGCCACTAGCATTGGGTGGCATGCAGCTGCAGACAGATGCTGCATTCATGCTCCTCTGTATTATAAGAACCCACTCAAATGTTGCAATATTTGAGGGTTGCCATATTTGAGGAGCTCAAACTACTTTCCAAAACACCAAAAGGCAAGATAATAAACAATGAATATAGAGGTGGTATTCAGCCAGTTCAGATTGGTTTGGGCAAACTGGCAATCAGCTGCTCCTGCCCACCTGCCCCTGCTCTTTCCTGTCCTTTATTTCCTGCTTTCCAGCTCTTCTCAATCATGCAGCACAGCTGATATCCCCCCCAGCTGTTTTACTTACCATTGCTGACTTGGAAGGTAGGCAGCTGAGCTTCTAAATCAGTGTTTCTCAACCTTGTCAACTTGAAGATGTCTGGACTTCAACTCCCAGAATTCGCTGGCTGGGGAATTCTGGGAGTTGAATTCCAGACATCTTCAAGTTGACAAGGTTGAGAAACACTGTTCTAAATGCTTCATTTTCAGTAATCAATTTAAAATGAATCAAACCAGGAAGAGTGGATTCTTCTTAGAAAATTAAAGATAGAAAAAAGAATAACAGAATAATAGAGTCCTTCTCTACTGGAGATCTTCTAGTCCAAACCCCTGCTCAAGCTGGAGCTCCTATACCAGGGGTTGGCAACTTTAAATGCTCAAAGAGCCACAAAGGCCCTAACCAGAAGCCCCCCCCCTTCAAATCTGGAGCTGACAGGAAATCCGGTTCCCACAACATAGAATCTCCTCCTAGTGTGGCATCCTTTTTTCCTCTGCCGACACGAAATCCGGTTCCCACACCATAGAGTCTCCTCCTAGCATGGCATCCTTTTTCCTCTACCTGTCCTAACCAAAGGTCCTGTCAACTGTGGAGCTGACTGATGACAGGAAGCTGCAGCAGAGGGATGAAAGAGCCACATGTGGCTTCAGAGCCACAGGTTGCTGACTCCTGCCCTATACCATTCCAGACATGGCTGACCAATCTCTTCTTAAAAGCCTGTGATGGATCATCCATAACTTCTGAAGGTAAACCATTCCATTGGTTAATTGTTCTCATGGTTAGGAGATATCTCCTTAGTTCTAGGTTGCTTCTTTCCTTGAACTATAACACTTTCAAATTTTCAATTTTATACAGCAAAAAGGAAACTAATGAAAGAATGATAGGTAAGATGGATAGATAGCAAGGGAAGAAGACTAAGGTCATTTCCACATTAGCGTCTCCCAGTCATTGTTGAAGTGATGTAAGATCTATCCACATTACTATATTTTGGCATAACAAAATTGGTCGGATGACTCTAGGAGACCTTATAAATCACTACTGCGGAATTGACCTAAGCGGGGCACTTGCGAGGTAACTGCCTTGAAACAAACTAAAAGCCTGGATAAGTTGTAAAAAGGGAGGAATAGAAAGGATAGGGAAGAGGAATAAATAAAAAGTAGAGTTATTGAAAAAAAAAATCCTGAATGAGGTTCAAGAGGGGTATGCAGTAAGTGAGAATGAATATGAAGCTACTGAAGTGGGAAAAACCCTGCTTCTTTGAAGCAATAATAGCATAATTCATAAAATAACCCCAAAAGAGACCTTGGATGTAAATAAAATCTGATTATAGTGATAAGGGCTTTCCTTCTTCAACTATCCTCTTGTTCTTTCTATTCCTGATGGTCTAATTATTGTAGGAGAAGAGCAAGCAGAGCTGGGTGAGGCTGGGGAAGAGTTAAGCATGTCATAAGCTTAGAATCATGACATTGTCACAAACAGTCCAAATCCACTCCCCCCCTCCCTCCAATTCCGTTGCCCCTTATCCGGCTCCAATTTAGCATTGAACTTTAGTGGACTAGGTTCTTGTTCATAAGCTTGAGCAATAAATCTTCTGAAGTACATCTTAATGGATGTCTTAATCCTCTGCCCATCCGATGTTGTGACTATCGATCCCAAAGGGAATTAATCAAAGGAAATTTGATTAATCCCCATTTTCAAAACCTCCCTCCTTTCCCTGTTGATCAAACTATTATTTGTTTGCAAGTGAATACCAAATTAGTTTTTTTTTAACCCCCAAAGTGTGAACACTTGGCTTGCATCTCAATGGCACTTGCATTTACATCAAATGTAAATCTGGGAGGGATTTTGAATGAGGAAAAGATGCAGCTAATATGTCCATTCCACCTCAAGTTGCCCCATGTCACACGGAATTCAGGTTTCATGCTAGGTCAAAGCACAGCCCTAATTCTACCCATCCCATTAATTAATACATTTTTCTAATGTAGTGCATTCTGTATCAGAAAATGAATCAAATGAACACAGTGTCAGGGTTCCAAATAGCATCCGAAAGTAAATCAGAGTCCGAGGCAAAGTATTGCTCAAAGTTCCAATTTATTCAGAGAGCCATGTTGGCACACCTGGGAAAACCCGAATCTGAAAGCTTCCAGGTTTTCCCTCCCAGTTGAACGTTCAAGATCCTGTCCCCACACCTACAAGTCCATCACATGGTCCAATCTTCCATTGCCATGCTGGCAGCTTCCACCCATCCAGTTCCGGCGAGGTGCAGAGACAAAGGATGACTTTGGCTTTCTAGAAAGAATTTTGTTATGGCTATATATCACGCAACTCCATATAATCCCCAGCAGGAGCCGTTGGAGTTGCCACCAGACTCCGACAGCGAGGGGCCCTATAAGTCGGCTCTGGAGGATGTGGAGGACCCTGGACAGGGTTCTGACTCTGAGCAGGGTGCAGAGAGGCTGGTTGGCCACCAGGAGGCGCCTGAGCCTTGGACCAGTGGGGAGGAGACAAGGGAGTGTGATCCTGATGTCATGCATCGGAGCAGTGGGGAGGAGTCAAGGGAGTTGTTCCTGGATGCTCGGCAACGAAGAGCTAATAGGCATAAGGAGCAGTTACGCAGTTACAGGAGATAATTGCACTCAGCTGGTGGTAATTAGGCTCCTCTCAAGACTATAAGAGGAATGATTGAGTACATGCCCTTTGCAGGAGTCAACATATTCATTAAAGTTGAAGAACTCTCGTGGCTAGCTTGGCAGGCTGGATTGCTGCCAAGGTTAGTCTGTGCTGGATTGCTGCCAAGGCCTGGACTGTGCTGGATTGCTGGCAACGTCTGGATTGTGCTGGATTGCTGCCAAGGCCCTGTCTCTGTGTTAAGTATCTCTGTCTCAGTGTGCTTTGGTGTAGGACGAGGTGGGTCAGAACAATCCCCCCTCCCATTTTCCCACAACAGAAAATGCATAGTAGAATAATAGAAAGTGTGGCAGGTCTAAAGTCCAAAAAAAGAAAAGATACCTTGCAGGCCTGACACACAGCCCTTCTCTGAGGGTTTTGGCAGTTAATAAACAACAAAGTAAATACATAAATCCTCACTAGTTGAACTAGTACTAGAAGGGAGAATATTCTCTGTGGTGCTTATTGTAACAATGGAGCATCTCTTGATTTTCTACAAAGCAAGGAAATCATCTCTCATTCAGATAGTTCTAGGAATTAATAAAGGAGAGTATTTGTAGCCCAGGGTTGAAATGAAGGGTCTTTGGTGCTCTCTAAGCTTGGCTGTTTTCTTGCAGGCATTTTATTACCCAAACTACATAACATCATCAGTGCTAGTTTGGGTAATGAACTATCTGTAGGAAAACAAGCAAGCTCAGAGAGCACCAAAGTTCCATTCTAGGAACTCTTCTATAGATTCAATTTCTCCTAGAATTAATAACTTCTTTAGCCCTTTTTTTAGCCCTCACACACGCCTTTCCAGGGTTATGCCTAAAAGTCTACCTTAGATTGTAACACCCCAGACACTTTCGTTCCCTCTGACTTGCCTTGCTTATTTTAAATAACGAGATAGGGGCAAATGAATATTTTTTTCTTCCTTCCAACCTGTTTTGTTTTGTTGATCTTTAAAAGGTGAGATACACTTTAAAAAGAAAAAAGGGGAGGAGGACCCAATGTCGCGATGATATGGTTGTGTGGTCTCAATACTCTGAGACCACAGCCAACACTTTTGCCACTGGGTGATCCAAATGGACCTTAACCGTCCCGAAGAGATGGTGAACAGGAAGAATATGTCTTGCTGATCTCGGGGATATCACAAAATCCCCGAAAGAAGCAATAGAAGTTCTTCAAGCCGGCAAGAAAAAAATCCAGCCAAGGCTGACAAAGTCGGGGCAGCTCCAAAACGGAAGGATACGGAAAGAGAAAGTGTTTCCAGCTGGTGGGGAATTTTTATTGTTTTAAAAAAGAGACTGCCTATACAAATTTAAAAATCGATTTAAATTGAAGAAGAATCAAGCGGCGGAATTAAATTTGGAATGGTTTTGGACAGTGGTTATCTTACTTTTTAAATGTTATTTTCATCTATGCAAACCTTTTGAAATGGATGGATTAAGTTTTCTTCTTCTACCTTCTCTTTGTGACTCTCTGTAATCTATAGATTAAAATTTTCATCTTTTATTGCTGTGGGCATTTTTCTAATTCATTTAAAGATTGGACCTCTTTTTCTAATTTGAAATACAAAAAAGATACAAAAAGAAACTCTTTAACAGTGTTTCCGCTAGGAAGCTGGGAGGTTTTGTTGATCGGAGCTTTGTGTATTCAAAATGGAACATTTTTTTTTCTTTCACGGATTGCTTTGACTTGGCACCACAAAGTTTTACTGTTTGGCTACAGAGTGATAAGAAGGGAGACACACAGATGTCCCTTTGAAGTATATTTTCAATCAGAGAAAAGGGAAAACAATGTTCTTTGTGAATCTATGCTTTAATTTTATTAACCTTCCAAGCTGGAGCAGCTGTGTTTGTTAGAATTACACAACGTCAAGACAAAATAGAGGTCTTAACTTTGCAAAATGTATTTTCAGAACTACAGAAATTATCAAATATAGTAGAGAAAAAACTGGAATACCTAGAGCACATAACAAGAAAAGATGGCGAAAAAATTGAGGATGTTCATCAAATGCCAAATGGGGTGATTGAAACTCAAAAAACCGAAGTGGAAAATGAATAGGTTTAGAGACTAAACCTGCTGACATCTATGGTCATTAGTTTGTTCCTGAAAATGGAAAGAATGGAATACTGAAAGAGGAATTAAGGAGAGGAAATCTATTCCAAAGGTCAAGATATAGAAGATAAAATTAAAGAATATATGGGCTTAAAGAAAGAAATTCTATTAGCAAAAGCATTGATAACACTGCTGACAATCAAAGATAATCTGAATAAGGAAACAGAAAGAGGGCATCAAGATTATATGGGAGATTTTATAAGCAAGGAGTTGCTAAGAGAAGTCCATACAAGAAGATGATTAGAGGATTGGTACCACAAATGGCAGAAGATATGAGATTGTTTTGTTATTGGAAAGATACAGGTTGATAAATGGAAGAATATAACTTAAAACTAGTTAAACCTAGTAAAATTTAGTGATAATAGATATAGTTAAATAAATAATTGATAATGATAATAATGTATACAATGTCTAGTGTTATTATAAGTAATAATTGGATATGAATATTGAATGGTACCCATGAAAGGAAGATTAGAAATCCTTTTGGATTATATACAAAGGTTAATAAAAAAGATCTAAGTTAGATACAGTTAAGTTTTGATTATTAGGGGGAAAATGTTATGATACAGGATATAGTCAAATAAAGGAGGGATAATGATGACAACCTATATATATGTATGGGTACAACATTAGGAAACTGGATGAAAATTGCAAACAGTGATTTGGAAAGGAGGATTAGAAAAGTTTGTTATTAAATATTATGGATGTTTAGCTAGAATAGGACATAAGGATTCAGTGATTTTAGAAATATTAAATGAAATGCCAGTATGTAGTTATGTATTAAATCTTGGTATATTTTATGATGAAGGACGTTTAAACAATTATAGTCAAATAAAAATTGTGAGTTAATATGAATTATGCTTGATGACTGTGGAAGAGATGTACGAAAGCATTTTTAACCAACTGATACACTTTCTACAGTATGTAAAGAAGGAAGATTGTATGTGTTGTGTTTGTAATTTGAAAATTAAAAATGAAAAAATTAATTTAAAAAAGAAAAAAGAAAAAAAGAAGGAAAACATTATATCATCAGCAGCAATTATGTTCCCCAAGTCTAGCAGCTGAAAAATAATATAATTCAATGTCTCTGTTAGCATTTGCCATTGTTCATTCACCGACTAGTAATTTAGATGAATTCTGAATGGGAAATGGAATTTGAGGTGACTCAGCAAGATAACTGGTGCATTCTATTACTGAATGGGGGAAAAACATTGCAAATTTATTCCTGCTTTTGCTTATAATATATTATGCAGAGCATGGAAAGGGGCTTGCAACATGGATAGCTGTTTATGTTTTGCTGAAATAATAAAGAGACAAATCAGAACAAAGGAAAGGGTGGTTGTGGAAAGGAATGTGACAGCTAAACCACAAGGTGACAATGTGCTTCTGATTTCAGGCATTAATCCAAGATTAAGTCTATATTCAGGAAAGTTTTGGATAAACTAGATCAAGGGTGTCAAACTCAACGCCCGGGTGCCGGATTCAGTTCGCAGGGTGCTTAGATCTGACCCATGGAAACAGTGAAGGATTGGCCTGTGTCTGCAGCCTTCCCAGGCTCCATTTATGCTATCTGAGGGTTGAAGGAGGCTGTTACAGCCAGAAATGGAGCTCGTGAGGGCTGTGTGCGGCCCTCCTGGGCCCCATTTTCACAGGCTGAGGGTTGCAGGAGGCTGATGCAGCCAGAAACGGATCTCGTGAGGGCTGTGTGTAGCCCTCCCCAGCTCCATTTTTGCTGGCAGAGGGTTGCAGGAGACTGTCTCAGCCAGAAATGGAGCTCGGGAGCCCATTTTCACTGGCAGAGCATTCAGTCCACCAAAGATGCCCCCAACACAAGTGATGTTGAGCTGGCCATACCCACTCTGGTCACGCCTACCCCAGTCCTCCGGTTACCAGACCAACAGATCGTAAGTCGAGAAACTGGCGCTGGTCTTAGGTTGAGGATTATGTGCTGGTCATAAGTCGAGGTCTTAGCAGAATAGAGCAGGGGTAGGTGGGCAGGGCCAATGGATCACCATAACTACCAGTTCACCTGAACCGGCTGAATCCTATCCCTGAGCTTTTGGCATGAAAACCAGATGGTTGTACTTGGGCCAATTAGCAGAAGACTGTGATTTGGGCCACTCACTAGCAGACTGTGAGTTTTAGTCCTGCTGTAGGCATGAAAGACAACTTTCAACTTTGGACCAGTCACTCTCTCTCAGTCGAATCCACCATAATATTGTTGCAGGGAACATAGAAGGAAGGAGGATTAGGTAAACACACAACCTTGAGTTATTTATTTAAAAACAATAATAAAAGTGGGATATAAATAAATAAATAACCTCCCAGACTTTTGGAGGAATGCTCTGCAGACAGATGAAAGAAAAGTAGAATTTTTCAGACTGCACGGCCATACCTCTGACCGAGAAACCAAACGCTTCATTCCCCAATGAGAACCTCATATCAGCTGGAGGTGTTATAATCCTGATCTGGGGAGGCTTCACTGCCTCGGGGCTTAGATGAATTTTCCCCCACCCCCTTTTAAAAAACCATGAATCCTGCATCTTGCCAGAGAACTCTGCAGGAGCAAATTCTGCCTGACAGCTAAAGCTGAAATGCAAATAGTTCAGGCAACGAGACATTGGTTCCAATCATAGGACCAAATCTACGAGAGAAAAGATGAAGGAGAATAAATTCAATGGCCTGGTATAGAAAAGTTAAAGGCCAGAACAAAAACTTACAGAAATGTGGCGGAAGGACCTGAAACAAACAGTCCATGCAAGATGTCTATGGAGATTCTCAGTCATCCAGGTCATGGTTGTCTCAAAGGTGCTTTTTTCAAGAGGCAATTGGACATTCTAGTTCAGTGATGGAGAACCTTTTCAGCACCAAAGGCCCACATTGGAATGTGCACACAGGCACGTGCGAATGCCGGAGTGCTAGAAATCCGAAGACCGGCTGGCCGGCATGTGCATGCCTGTTTTTTGGCCAGGTTTTTGGCCATTTTCAGGCCCAAAAAATGACCTGAAAATGGAATGGAAAATGCTAAACAAAAACCAGGCTGTTTTTAGATCATTTTCTGGAACTCTGGTGCCCACAAAGACCAGCTGGCCAGCATGCAAAAAGACCCTGAAAAATGCCCCAAAGTTTTCCCCAAAATGCCTTGTTTTTTGGCTATTTTGGGAGCCATTGTCAGGGCATTTTCCGATGCCCTGGCACCCGCAAAGACCAGTCTTCTAGAAACCAGAAGAGCAGCCAGCAACAGCACGCATGCCCACAAAGAGGGCTCTGTGTGCCACCTCTGCCACACATGCCACATGCTTGCCATCATGGTTCTAGTTAGTTCATCCAAGAAACCCTCAAAAGTTGCTGAGATGCAGGATTGCTAAGAGTCTTCTAAAGCAGGGGTCTCCAACCCTTGGGCTGCAGACCATTACCGGGTCACAACATTGTGGACTGGCCCACCAAAGTGGCAGGTGAACACACAAGCTTTATGTGTGGTGCATAGGATTTAGGTTGTGCAAATGAAACCATTCCACCCTGCTGTTGAAGCCGCCACCGCTACCAAGTTTCTCAAAAAATAAGACTGAGTCTTATTTTCTTCTAGACTTGAAAATAAGCACTTAGGCTTATTTTCAAGGTGGACTTACTTTTTTTTTTGAGGTGCAGCAGGCCAGACTTGGTGAGCTGGATGCTCCGTGGACACACCGTCACCTCCATTCTCAACTTTCAGTGTTCGGAATGGAGGTTTTTTGGTGAATGGGAAGAAAATGGGGAGATGGATTTTCCTGCCTACCATCCTTTCCTCAGTCTGTGCTGAGCTTGAGGAATGGATGACAGGCTGGAAAATCCCCCCTCCCTATTTTCCTCCCATTTACCAAAGAGCCGAGGTGGCGCAGTGGTTAGGGTGCAGTACTGCAGGCCACTTCAGCTGACTGTTATCTGCAGTTCAGCGGTTCTAATCTCACCGGCTCAAGGTTGACTCAGCCTTCCATCCTTCCGAGGTGGGTGAAATGAGGACCCAGACTGTGGGGGCGATATGCTGACTCTGTAAACCGCTTAGAGAGGGCTGAAAGCCCTATGAAGCGGTATATAAGTCTAACTGCTATTGCTAAGCCTCCTGCGAGCCTTCCCAAAAGAGGAAAAAAGTGAAGCAGCTGACCACGGAGCTGCCCAACAAGCAGAGGTGTTGCGCCGAGAAAGAGAAGGACAAAAGCGGTATTTGCGCTGCCCCAAGGGATCATTGGGCTGCAGTTGCAGCTGGAAAGTTTCCCCACTGCGCCCGTGCCACCACTTGTGCTGGCCACGCCCATCCCCTCCGGGCTTATTTTCAGAGTAGGGACAATATTAGGCTCACCCCCCCCAAAAATAGGGTTGGGCTTATTATTGGGGTGGGTTGTGTTTTCAGAGAAACACGGTACCAGTTCATGGAAACCAAAAGATTGGGGACCCCTGCTCTCTATGGATGATGGTTGATAAATTATGGGGTGCAACTTGTTTTCCTAACCAACTGAAAGGCTATATGGCATCACCAGATGGGTGATGAGATCCCTGGAAGGAGGAGTCTTTTTTACATTTCTGAAGACAAGGGTTAGAAGATAGGAATTAAAACAGAAAATTTCTGGGAGTCCAACCACTCCCAGATTTATACCTGAACTTGGCCAATTTTTTTTTAAAATCAATCAGAATAGAGCTGGAAGGGAGCTTGGAGGTCTTCTAGTCCAACCCCCTGCTTAAGCAGGACCTGTACCATTTCGAATAGCTGGTTGTCCAGTCTTTTCTTAAAAACCTCCAACGATGAAGCACCTACAACTTCCGAAGGCAAGTCATTCCACTGGTTAATTGTCTTCACTGTTAGGAAGTTTCTCCTTAATTCCAGGTTGCTTCTGTCCTTGATTGGTTTCCATCCATTGTTTTAGGAAATAAGTTGACTCCTTCTTTATGGCAGCCCCTTAAATACTTTTTGATTGCCATCATGTCCCCCAAGTCCTTCTTTTCTCTATCTTGATGCACAATTTTCCATTCCATCCTCGGTTATGGGAGAAGCAAAACAATGAAGGTGGCCCAAAATGGGTTGTTCCGTTGCTAAATTTCAGCAGTGTGAACTGAAGCTACAGGGGCTCCAATGAGTTACCGTGGCCATAGATAACCCATAAAGCGATGTGAAAAAAAACAACAGGGGGAATGTAGCATGTCTGCTCTTGACTTCAGTGAGACCATTGTGACAAATCTAAAATTCAATTTAGGCAACAGGAAGAATTGTCAGTCCCCATCAGTCACACGGCAGGCATTCTGAGCAACACCTCATTGTTCACCTTTCTTTGTCTTATCTAATTTCCTGACTAGTTAATTGGTATGTTGTTTGGCGGCCCAGCCATTTCTGCAGGTCAAATACAATTTCCTTCCGTTGCTGCTCTGAATTTAAAAGACCACTTTTATCTCAAAGAAGAGTGGTGTGATCTAACATTGTTAAGACAATAATATGGGCCTCGGAGCGGTGCACAGTCTTGCATGAGAGAGGAGGAGGAGGCAATGTCAGAAGTATGTCCAGTTGTAGAGATTAACCTGATTTTACATTTAATAACCTTGTTAGACTGCTGGTGGCGCAATACTAGAAGAAGGGAGGCTTGCCTACTATTCAAGAATGGACATTGAAAATAACAAACCTAGCTGAGATGGCTAAAATATCAGCATATCTCAAGGACCATTCCAATGAGAGATATAAACTGGAGTGGAGAAGATGGATTGACTATACTCAAAATAAATATGGGATTAAGAAATTTCAGATAGTTTATGACTAAAGAAACAAGGAATGATATAATCTGTTTAGAGCCAGCCTAGCAAGGAGGAGTTAAAGCTCAAATGAAAGATGATATTAACTTTTTTTAAAGTTTATTTTAGAATGTTTTTGTTAAAGATTTATACCCTGTATTGGTTCTGGGAAGTCGGGGGGGGGGGAAAGGTTGGGGGGGTTGGGGGGGAGAGTGGGGGGGGAGGGAAGTAAATATTTGTAAAAGTTTTTTTTCAAAATTCTCAATAATAATAATAATAATAATAATAATAATAATAATAATAATAATCAGTATGTCAAGGAGATGGCTCCTCCATCTTTGAAGTGGGCAATATTCCTAGAATGTTACCACGTCAAACATCAGGTAATGAATAGCAACGAAATCTATTGTCCATTATTCAGCTTAATGACTTTGAGTCATTCTGTTGATTTTTTGTTTTTACTGGAATTAGAAAGAGAGAATTGAAAGATATCTATATCTGGTTTGAAAATCCATTTCTAGTTAGAAAGAAAGATTATAGCAATAGCACTTAGACTTATATACCACTCATAGTGCTTTTCAGCCCTCCCTGTAGTAGTTTACAGAGTTGCCTATCGCCCCCAACAATCAGGGTCCTCATTTTACCGACCTCGGAAGGATGGAAGGCTGAGTCAACCTTGAACCGATGAGATTTGCAGCTAGCAAATCTCTTGCTACCTCTGCAGTGAGATAAAAAGCCCGGTCTGCGAAACTTTTCCACAGGACCAGAAAGAGCAGAGAAACTCACGTTAAATCCTCAAAAAGTAATATTAAAATGGGAATATTGTTGTTGGCACAATGCCAATGTGATAATGCCTTTAGGTATGAAAGACCGAATTGTGCCCTGTCCTTAAGGAGTTATTGAAAGACTAGGAAGCTATTGATAATACCCTTTGGCATGCAGTGAAACACCTCACTCAATAATAGTGTAATAGGAACCAGAGATCAACAAAAATGTAGTTGATTATACTCTGTTTACTAAACCAACATTCTGTTCCACACAGGATTTATGGTGTATGAATCAGTTATATTATACCTACCAGATTCTTATCTGGCCTTTGCTTAAATACCTCTAAGTGGATATTATATTCAGAAATTCTGGATCTAATAATTTTCTCAAAGACATATGGTATTCTTTAGATGTCGTGCCTGCCTCTACGATAGACACAGCTAGCTTCTCACTCACGTTACAGAATTAGTAACTCTTGATTCCCCACTGAAGGTTTCTTTCTCTTCCTTCTGGATTGTATTCCTATGTTGAACTAAATTTTGGCACATCACATTGGTGAGCAAATGTGTAAAAAAAGGGTTGGAAGTCAAACCACTCATTGAAGATTTTGGCAAACTGTTTGAGCACTAAGGCAAATAGACAATTTCATGATAACATAACTTTCCAAATGTTTTGGGTTTTGTGCATAAATTCACACCCAGTAGTAAAACACTCCAAGGAAAGGATATAGTGAAAATTTATCAACAATGTTTTTAAACACAGTATAAATATATCAAATTAAGTATTAGGATAGAAACCATTGGGCATCCTTTTCATGTGTCTGAGAAAAACATTTTGGTTTTTTTTTTTTGTTAAAAGGTCAGCATTACAGGATTTTCAGAGTACTATTCCTTTTAAAATGGTGTTTATATAGCTAAACCTTCACAATAATAAGCCAGACCTTATCTACTTTCAAACCCTCATTTCCATTTCAAAGCCAAAGAGCCAGCGCTGTCTGAAGATGTCTCCGTGGTCATGTGGCCGGCATGACTAAACACCGAAGGCACATGGAACACTGTTACCTGCCCACCAAAGGTGGTTCCTATTTTTCTTCTTGCATTTTTACATGCTTTCGAACTGCTAGGTTGGCAGAAGCTGGGACAAGTAATGGGAGCTCACTCCATTATGCGGCACTAGGGATTTGACCTTTCTGATCGACAAGCTCAGCATCTTAGCCACTGAGCCACCACATCCCTCAAATAAATATACACATACATATATAACATAGATACCTATATCTAATTTTTAGAATGGCAATTCTTCTAGTTTTCATTGTTCAAATCCATGCTCATGTTGCCTTCTATTCCAATTTAGTTCAACGCTCATAGAGTGGTGTGTTTCCCTTTTAAATTTTTGAGCAGACTGCCTGCTAAATCCTATCTCTCACTCACCACACCAGAAGAATTCAAACTTAAGGAACGATGTTCCCTGTCAGTCTGAATCTGAGATCAATTCAAAGTGCTAATATTGAAATGTTAGCTTAACCAGTATGTATATGTTCCCTTAGCGAGCAATTCTCCCATGTGTATTTTTCTCTCTGTACACAGAAGTAGTGCAAACTCTCTCACACACATATCTGCATGCATATGAGGTTTTGGTAGAGAAGTTGGCTTGCGCACAGTGGTGGGATTCAAATAATTTAACAAGCGGTTCTCTACCCTATGACCAGCTGAGTAGGCGTGGCTCAGTGGTCATATGACTGGGTGGGCATGGCCAACTCAATATCACTCACATTGATGGGCGCTTCACCTTAGCTGTTACAATGTAATAAGGGTTAACCAGAGAGACAGTTTCTGTAAGCAGGGCAATAAAGATTAGGCTAGAAACAACACCAGAATGTTTCCTTCCTACCTTCCTTACAGGATTAGTCAATTTGTCAATTTTAATGGATCTGTATGCCGCCCAATCCCTGAGGACTCCGGGCAGCTTACATAAAAGACAGTTTAAAAAAGAAGATATTAAACATTTAAAATATAAAACAGAACAGATTAAAACAGGGCACAACATGCACTTGATCTTAGTGGGGCTGAAGGTCAATCAAGATAAGCAGCCCCAGGCCTGCCAGAACAGCCAGGTCTTCACAGACTTTCGGAAGGCCGAGAGAGTGGGGAGGGTCCGGATTTCAGGGGGCAGTTCGTTCCAGTCCTGTAAAATGAAAAAAAAAAATAGATTTCTCCCAACAACCGGTTCTCCCAACTGCTTAGAAAGTTAACAACCGTTTTTCCCAAATAGGTGCGAACTGGCTGAATCCCACCTGTGCACATACAGGAACTTCTTGACAAATTATTACAGAGAGTGAAGTAGATTTTGAACAATATTTTTCAGTTTTCTCTTACTAATCAATAAGCTTGGTTTTTTTTTTTAATCCCCCAGAGACTCTTCCATTTAAAAAGAGAGAGACGGTGTCTTGATTTCTGCTTTGCTGTTGGCGTTTTAAAGCCTTCCTACATGCATCAGTAACAGAACAGTTGGTGAGCTGTTCAAATAAATACTTTTGAAAGCAGCATGAAAGCCTTGATTTTTTTTTTTTAATTCAGCAGAAATGAGAATTTACGGTATCGTCCCATCCTCCCAAATCATTCCACGTCATGTCATCTGACTATACGACTTCTCCTATCAAAACTAGATTCTACCAAGGAGTACTAAGAGAATAAAATAATAATCAAGTGGGAAGGGACTTGGAGGTCTTCTAGTCCAACCTCCTTGTCAAGCAGGAAACCTTATACCATCTCAGACAGAGAGTTATCCATTTTTTTTCTTAAAAGCCTCCAGTGATGAATATTCAATCGGTTCGATGATGAACCAGCTGAATACCAGAGGTAGTATTCAGCTGGTTCAGACCGGTTCAGGAGAACCAGTAGCTCCGATGATAAGTTGCCCCCCCTCCACCCCTGCCCTATCCTGTCCTTTATTTCCTACTTTCTAGCTCAACTCAATCGTGCAGCACAGCTGATTTCCTCCCCCTCACTGTTTTACTTACCATTGCTGACTTGGAAGGTAAGCAGTTGAGCTCCTAAATGCTCCATTTTCAGCGCTGTGAGCAAGCGCTTTTGGCCCGCATACAAAGCGCATGTTCACTGAACCGGTTGTTAAACTAGTAGCATCCTACCATTGTGGAGCACCCAGAACTTCTGGAGGCAAACTGTTCCAGTGGTTAATTGTTCTCACTGACAGGAAATTCCTCATTATTTCTAGGTTGGTTCTCTCCTTGATTAGTTTCCATCCATTGCTTCTTGTCCTGCCCTTTGAAAAAAAGATTGATGGTTATAGGAACTGGGTGTCAGCGTTCCAAGTATCATGTAGAATTAAATCAGAGTCCAAGGCAAAATGATCCTTAAAGTTCCAATTTAATAAATCAGACATCTTAGCACATCTGCGTAAATCCCAATTCTGGAAATGAAATCAGAATTCCATCCAGTTCATGATCTTATCCCCACACCCACAATCCATCACATGGTCCAATCTTCTTCTTCTACGCTGGCATCCACACCCAACTGCTTCCGGTCAGGTGTAAAAGTACGGAGACAAAAGATGACCTTGGCTTCTAGTAAAGAATGAAAACAATACATTCCACAATCCTACTCCTGTCTATTCCCCCCTCCCATCGACTATACTAATGAAACAGCATAACGAAATAAGAGAAAGTGTGGCAGGCCAAAATTCTAAAAGGAATATAATTGCAGGCCTGATACTGGGCATGGCTAGTCTAGTGAAGAGAAAGACCAGGGGAGACATGATAGCAGTGTTCCAATATTTGAGGGGCTGCCACAGAGGGGAGGGGGTCAAACTATTTTCCAAAGCACCTTAAGGCCAGACAAGGAACAATAGATAGAATCTGACCAAAGAGAGGTTCAACCTAGAAATAAGGAGGAACTTTCTGACAGTGAGAGCAATTCACTAATGGAACAGAAGTTGCCTTTGGAAGTTGTGGGAGCTTAATCATTGAAGACTTGCAAGAAGAGCCATTGTCAGAAATGGTGTAAGGTCTCCTGCTTGAGTGGTGGGGTTGGACTAAATGACCTATAAGGTACCTTCCAACTCTAATTAATCTGTTAATTCTTTGTGGAAGCCCCTTAGAAAATGGAACACAGCTGTCATATCACGTATAGCCCTTCTTTCATTAAATTAGAAATACCCTATTCCTGCAACTGTTCTTCATATGTTTTAGCCTCCAGTCCCCTACTATTATACCTTTTGAAGAAGAGAAAAATGTTTTTTTTTAACTCCACAAAAAATATCTCAAGTTTCCATCGGTGCCACTTGGCAGAAATCCTCTCCTACCCCACAAGCCATTCTCTTCTGACCACGATCGTTTGAACAAAAGGTTACAACTCTGAATCCAATGCCTTGGCAAAAGAGCTGTCTCAAGAGGAGCGCAGGAGGGGTTTTTGATCAGAGGAAGAAAGAGGGAGAGATATTCTGCTGTGAGAGATCCTTTGTGTAGGACAACTGTTGAATCACTCGCCTGCAGGGTTGGTGGAGTTCAAAGCAGCGAGAGATATTCAGGAGAAGGTAATGAAAGGGATAGAAGATTTACTAGGAGGTTGTCTCCTCTGGACAAATATTGTGATGAGTCCACAGGGGGAACGGAAGACGTGAAACTTGATTTTTTGATGCTGAGATCCTCGAAAAAGTGCAGAGGAAAGTAAAAAAAAAATGATAAGGAATCTGGAGGCTAAATCGTATTATGAATGGCTAAGGGAAGTAGGTATCTTTCTTTTAACCTACCAAAGAAAAGGCTTAGGAAAGAATTGATAGTGGTCTTCCAGTACTTGAAGGGCTGTCACAAGGAAAAGAGCATCTTTATTCACCAAACGACCAAATGAGGGCAGGACAAGAAGCAATAGCTGGAAGTTAAGTATAAGAGCCGAGGTGGCGCAGTGGTTAGGGTGCAGTACTGCAGGCCACTTCAGCTGACTGTTATCTGCAGTTCAGCGGTTCTAATCTCACCGGCTCAGGGTTGACTCAGCCTTCCATCCTTCCGAGGTGGGTGAAATGAGGACCCAGACTGTGGGGGCGATATGCCGACTCTGTAAACCGCTTAGAGAGGGCTGAAAGCCCTATGAAGCGGTATATAAGTCTAACTGGTATTGCTATTGCTAAGTTCATCAGAGGGAGAGCCAACCTCAAAATAAGAAGGGATTTTTTTAACATTGAGAACAATTAATCAATGGAACAGTTTGCCTCCTGGAGTTGTGGTTACTCCATCACTGGAGGTTTAGAAGAAGAGGTTGGGCACCATTTGTCCAAGATGGTGTAAGGTTTCCTTTCTTGGGCCAGGGGTTGAACTAGAAGACTTCCAAGATCCCTTCCAGCCCTATAGAGCAATGATGGATAACCTTTACTGTGCCGATACTGTGTGCCCACCCATCTGCATATGCATGAGTGACCCCTGTGGGGGGGGGAGTTTTAGGTTTAGGTTTAGGTTTTATTGGGATTTATATGCCGCCCTTTTCCCTGAGGGGACTCAGGGCGGCTTACAACCACAGGGGAGGGGAAGTGCAAGGTCAAAACAAACACTTTGTGAACAAAAGAAAAATAATAAAACACAACTTTCATTCAGCAATCAAACACTCGGGCGGGTAATTGGAAGCCTATCCCCAGGCCTGCTGGGAGAGCCAGATCTTGAGGGCTGCGCGGAAGGTCTGGATCGTGGTGAGGGTGCGGATCTCCATGGGGAGCTCGTTCCATAGGGTCGGGGCAGCAACAGAAAAGGCTCTCCTCCGTGTGGTCGCCAGTCGACATTGACTGGCAGATGGAATTCGGAGGAGGCCCAGTCTGTGCGATCTGATTGGTCGATTTAGGGAGGCAATCGGCAGAAGGCGGTCTCTCAAGTACCCAGATCCACTACCATGGAGTGCTTTAAAGATGGTCATCATTATCCTGAAGCGCACCCGGAGACCAACAGGCAGCCAGTGCAGCTCGCGGAGGACAGGTGTAACGTGGGCGAACCGAGGTGCGCCCACTATCACTCGCGCGGCTGCATTTTGGACTAGCTGTAGTCGCCGGATGCACTTCAGGGGCAACCCCATGTAGAGCCCATTGCAGTATTCCAGTCTAGAGATCACAAGGGCTCGAGTGACTGTTGTGAGGGCCCCCCGATCTAGGTAGGGCCGCAACTGGCGGACCAGGCGAACCTGGGCAAATGCCCCCCTGGTCACAGCTGACAGCTGATGGTCAAAAGTCAGCTGTGGATCCAGGAGGACTCCTAAGTTGCGGACCCTATCTGAGGGGTATAAATTTGACCCCCCAGCCTAAGCGTTGGTGTATTAGCCAAATTATTGGGGGGGAAACACAACAGCCACTCGGTCTTATCCGGGTTGAGCACCAGTTTGTTAGCACTCATCCAGTTCTTAACGGCCTCCAGACCCCGGTTCATCACGTCCACCGCTTCATTGAGTTGGCACGGGGCGGACAGATACAATTGCGTATCGTCCGCATATTGATGGTATTTTATCCCGTGCCTCCGAATGATCTCGCCCAGCGGTTTCATGTATATGTTAAATAGTAGGGGGGATAGGACCGAACCCTGAGGTACTCCACATGTTAGGGGCCTCAGGGACGATCTCTGCCCCCCTACTAACACCGACTGCGACCTGTCCGAGAGGTAGGAGGAGAACCACCGCAAAACAGTGCCTCCCACTCCCACCTCCCGCAGTCGTCGCAGAAGGATACCATGGTCGATGGTATCGAAAGCCGCTGAGAGGTCAAGGAGAACCAGGATGGACGCATAGCCTCCATCTCTGGCCCTCCAGAGATCATCGGTCAATGCGACCAAAGCGGTTTCTGTGCTGTAACCAGGTCTGAAGCCGGACTGGAAGGGGTCAAGATAACTAGCTTCCTCCAAGGCCCGTCGAAGCTGAAAGGCCACCACCTTCTCAACAACCTTCCCGATAAAGGGAAGGTTGGAGACAGGACGAAAGTTGTTTAAGATGGCTGGATCTAACGATGGTTTCTTTAGGAGGGGTCTCACCACCGCCGTTTTGAGCGCGGCGGGGAAGTGCCCCTCCCGAAGGGAGGCGGTGACAACCGCCTGGATCCAGCCATGTGTCACCCTCTCCAGACTCCGGAGGCTTTCCTGAAGCCTGGGAAGCAGTGGTAGGCTTCAAAAATTGTTCGAACCTACTCTGTGGGTGTGGCCTCCTTTGTGGGAGTGGCTTGCTGCCCATGTGACCGGATGGGAGTGGCTTGCCGCCCATGTAACCGGATATGAAGATGCCGACAACACTTGTCAGAACCACCTTAAATTACCTCACACACAGCACTGGCATGCATCAGAATAGGATGTAAACTTGTTTTTTAAAAGGCATCTTTGGTTTGCGTTAAAACAACTTCAACACACGCAATGTTCTGATTGCACCACAAACGCAGTAGTCATCCTTACCTTTCACAGAGGCACTGAGTTTTATAAATATGAGCATGATAGTGTAGAATAATCATATCCAAGGACCAGTGGTGGGTTTCCAAAAAATTTGGAACCTCTTCTGTAGGTGTGGCCTGCTTTCCGGGTCCACTGGTGGAACCTCTTCTAACCAGTTCGGTAGATTTGATGAACCGGTTCTACCGAATAGGTGCGAACTGGTAGGAACCCACCTCTGCTGGGAAGGGCAAAAACTGCCTCCCCTCAGGAACAAACTTCCAGTTTGCCTGTTGGGTCATTTTTCACCCTCCTCAGGCTTTAGGAAACCCTCCGGAGCCTGGGAAGGGCAAAAAACAGGCCCAACGGACCAACTGGACGTTCGTTCCCAAACTTCTAGTTGGGGCGTTGAGCCTGTTTTTCAACCTCTTTAGGCTCCTGAGGCTTTCCTGAAGCCTGGGGACGGCGAAAATGGCCTCCCCTGGCCCTCCAGAAGGCTGAAAATCAGCTGGGCAGCGCACACATGTGTGCCAGAACTAAGCACTGCCAAGGGCTGCCATGCCGGCAAATATGGCTCCATGTGCCACCTGTGGCATGCCTGCCGTAGGTTCACCATCACGGCTATAGAGACTTATTAGCCATGGTAGCACAGTGGTTAGAATGCAGTATTGCAGGCTACGACTGCCAGCTGCCAGCAGTTCAGCAGTTCGTGACTCATACGCTCACAGTTGACTCAGCCTTCCATCCTTCCAAGATCAGTAAAATGAGGATCCAGATTGTTGGGGACAATAGGCTGACTCTGTAAACTGCCGTGAAGCAGTATTATAAGTCTAAGTGCTATTGCTATTATAAAAGCTTATTTCTGAATATGAAAAGTTAAATAATTGTGTGACTTGTTTTACTCATCTCATTGCATGACCTGTTATGTCCTATCGCGGCATCCTTCCAGATGTATCCATATGACTTATTTCAGTTAACCTGGTTGTAGAGTCCAAGATTCATGGTTATCACAGCCCTCTGCTCCAGAAGCTACCTATCCAAGCTAACTGGCCTTGCCCATGTGGAGATATTTGAGGGAGGGAATATGAAGCCTGAAGAATCTTTCAAATGATTTTAAAAATTCATTTCCATTAAAAGCGTAACGCAGAACAACTCTTGGTCAGTGGTGAGGTGGAATTGAAGCAAAGGGGCAGAGTCAAAATAGTTAAATAATGGCCACCTGTGCAATCAAAGATTGCCATTTTGACATTTTGGACCCCATCCTAAGGAAGAGCCCTATTTCTCTCCATATGTCATATACTCTTGGTAAGAGAACACTTGGAATATTGCATCCAGTTTTGGTCATCACAATATAAAAAAAGATGTTGAGACTCTAGGAACAGTGAAGAGAAGAGCAACAAAGATGATTAGGAGACTGAAGATTAAAACATACGAAGAACAGTTGCAGGAATTGAGCATGTCTTATTTAATGAAAAGAAGGACTAGGAATGACATGATAGCAGTGTTCCAATATCTCAGGGGTTGCCACCAAGAAGAGGGAGTCAACCTCTTCTCCAAGACTCTTGAAGGCAGGACAAGAAGCAATGGATGGAAACTAATCAAGGAGAGAACCAAACTAGATCTAAGGGGAAATTTCCTGACAGTTGCTATAGAACAATTAATCAGTTGAACTACTTCCCTCCAGAAATTATGGGTACTCCAATACTGAAAGTGTGTAGACATCCTCAGTCATTCAGGACATTTTTGTCCCAAAAGCATTTTTTTTTTTCTGGTGGCAAATGAACTTCTTGTTATTTCTTCGAAGACATTTCACTTCTCATCCAAGAAGCTTCTTCAGCTCTTCAATACTGGAATGTTTAAAGAAGAGACTTTGTCTGAAATTGTGTTTGGGTAAGGAGTTGGACCAGATGACCCTTCCCCCCCCAAGGTCCCTTTTAACCCTGTTATTCTGTTATTGTGAAATCTTCTTTTCCCAAAAAACTGCATGAACATTTATGTTTATGTGAGCGTTTGTTTTCCAGGAAATACACTTTTTAAAAGCATTTTATTTTTTTTAACACAACGGGCATCGCTGTGTATACCCCTCCTCCAGTCTATGCTGAACATTTCAGGACTAATTTTCATCCCAGCTTAGATCTACAGAGGAGAACTTGGCAAAGTACTGAACTTGAAGGAAAACCAGCTTTCAACTCTCATATGAAGCTAAGGAATAGAAAGAGGGGGAAATGCAGATTAAAAAAATATGCATTCCCCTCCCTCTACCTTCCTCCTAAGTATTCGGATCGTAAGTAGCAGAGGACCGTGGAGTTGAATGCAGGCCTGGAAGCTCTCCGGCACGCAAATCTCTTTTGCATTTGCAACAATGGTGAAATTAGTAAAAGGGAAAGAACCCTTTCCACAACAGCCTGGCTTAGAAACTGTCCCTGCTGGTTTTCCCTGCTGCTGTGAGCTGCAGCAATAAGTAGCTTTCTTTTCAGGGTCATTAAATCTTGAATCCAGTGCATGGCCATATCGGTTCTCAGCAGTGCCCGGAATCAGCATTTCTGCTTTTCGCAGCCGTTTAAATCTTTCCACACCCTGCTCTGTACATCGGAGCTAGTTGGCAGCGCCTGGCTTTCTCCCAGTGGGAGTTCGCTTCTCCTATTTTTTGTGCTGCCCCCCCTCCCCATCCTTTCTTCGCCGAGCAATGAAGACATTGCAAGAAACAATATTCAGCTTCCCCTATTCCCATCGTTTGCACTGATGGACTGAGTAATGGGAACTGTTCCAAAGCCAAATGCATATTCAAAAGACGAAACTGAATACCGAAGGATTAGCTACTGCATTGAAACCAAAGCGAATATAACCGGGGCTCCGTTCTTTCAACAAAGCAGGAGAGCAAGAAACGAACAGGTGGCATTTTGAGTGTAACCAAGATTAACCCATATTCAATGAGTTTTAAAGCATTCCTATTGACTCTAATAAGGAGCCCTAATTATGCATTCTTGGGAAGAATATAAGTTAGGCTGAGTTTTCCCAATTAGAATTTGGAAGCCGTTCTGGTTATCTCCCTCGTACAGTACAGAGTGTATAATCAGCTTGAGGATTCAAGCCGTGCAAAGCCCATTAAAAATAACACGACTTTCCAGGCGGCTGTGATGCACTACCTCAAGTAATTGTCACATTCCCACTCCTACTCCTGGCTCCTGGCCAAAAGTGGCAATTACATCACTATCTCCAAGAGAGATACTTGTGCCAAACAAGGCCCACATAATAGCAAAAACAAATGATATAGTCCTTGGTTGAATCTGATACCTGGCAGAGAAATGGAAAAACTGGATCTGTTGTGTGTGTGTGGGTGAAGAAGCAAAATGTATGAAACGGCCAACACATCTCCTATTCTAATGGTACAGCCTTGTGTTGCATGCAGAGAGGTATCTCAAAATCTCTCTTTATAAAAATGGCTCTTGGTTTGTATGTTCCAGCATAACTCTAGAACGCTGTGAGCAATTTCAACCAAACTTGGTACACAGATGACTTGCCCTCTGGAAACAAATACTGTGGGGGTTAAGACACCCTAAAACCCCTTGGGGTGTGTGTGTTCTATTAAGATACAGTCTGTTGTGCCTTAAAATGGCTTCTACTGTACTGCTGTAAAATGGATTCTACTGGGCAGTGCAGTGGATTGCCATGGTAACAGCTTCACAGTACTCCACAAGGGAGCTCCCTCTAGTAAGGGGGAAAATCCAACATTAGAAATTATGTCTTATCCGGACATTTCCCCCCTCTAAATAAATACCTGGGCAATGCTGGGTTATCAGCTAGTGTAGAATATATAAGGCCGGATCACCTTCCAGGCAAGCTTCAAACATACAGCTTGTGGTTGTATTGACCACAATTGGCTTTCTTTGGGGATTCTTCACACTTTCGTAGGTGATGAATTCTCTTTTAAAGGAAAATATTTGTAGCTCAGGGTGGAAACGAGGGGGGAACCTTGGTGTTCTTTGACCTTGGTTGTTTTCTTGAAGATGTTTCATTACCCAACTAGGTAACTTCATCATTGCTAGGTTAGCTAGCTGAATTCTCTTCTGCTTGAGGTGTTGAAACAGAGGCAGGATGACCATCTCTCAAGAATGCTAGAGACCCAGGATGGCAAACCTATGAATGTGTGCCAAAGGTGGCACATAGAGCCCTTTCTCCGCGCATGCAAAGCCATCGCCCCAGCTCAGCTCCACCATGCATGTGTGAGTGCCTCCCACAGGCCATCTGATTTTTGGGTCTCTGCCATACATGCGCAAGGGGTATGGCACATGTGGGAGATACACACATGTGCACAGGGTCACGCATGCATGTGCAGGGGGTAGGGAGATAATGCACACATGCATGGGGGGTTGGTGATGGCGCTCCCCCTCCAGTGGCCTATTTTTGGTCCCAGGAGGCTGTAGGGAGGCCTACTAATCCCCAAATTGGGGGGCAGGGGGTATCACACACACATTACTTTATGAGTGTGGGCACACACACATTGTCATGTGTGCGTGCATGCTTTCGGCACAAGACCGCAAAATGGTTAGCCATTACTGCTATGGACTCCTTAGCTCAGTCAAGAGTTGGTTTGGGTCAGTGGTGAGATTCAAATAATTTACCAACCAGTTCTCTGCCCTAATGACCAGCTGGGTAGGCGGGGCTCAGTGGTCATGTGATCATGTGGGCGTGGCCAAGTCAATGTCACTCAGGTCGATGGGCACTTTGCCTTAGTTGTTACAATGGTAATAAAAGTTAACTGGAGAGGCAGTTTCGGTAAGCAGGGCAATAGAGATTAGTCTAGAAACAACACCAGAATGTTTCCTTCCTGCCTTCCTTACAGGATTAGCCATGCAAAGTGAGGGAAAAAAATAAAAGGAGATTTCTTCCAACAACCGGTTCTTCAAACTGCTTAGAAAGTTACCAACTGGTTCTCCCAAATAGGTGCGAACTGGCTGAATCCCACCACTGGTTTGGGTGATCTCCAAAGTCTACTTCAACCCTTGCTTTCTACAGTTTTTTGAATGTGGAGATGCAAAGACACATCATCAATATCCATCTAACCTGGCTTTCCCTGTCATTTTCTATCTATCTATTTAACAAAGAGGCTGAGCCCTCCTTACTTACCAAGCTCTGACCGCTAGGTGTGCATGAAGAATCACGCCCATTCATCCACCCACATGCACACACTTACTCAATATCTCCATAGCTGCTACATGTGAGAGAATTCTAAATTTAGTTAATTGAAATCGATCTTTCCTGGTGTTGGCAGAGCTGCTGACGTGCGAGGGGAAGTGTACGAGAGTTCCATTTTCCCAACGTTTTGCAAAAGGTTTGCTTAAAAATCTCCTGGATTTCTGTTAAGAGATAAAGTAAAATAAAGTATGGAAAAAGCCTTCCTAGCATCCCAAAAGGGAGCAACTGATTGTGAAGTTGCAGCATCACTGTGCCAGCGTGTCCCCTTATACCTCAGTATTGTTCTATCAACTCCATGGACTCACAGTGGGGTTCTGGGTGCAATTCAAAGTCCTATAAAATTCTGTAGAGATTCTCATTCTCAGATTCTTCCTATTCCTTGCAGACAGCTGGTCATTTGCATCCTTTCAGAGGCTTCAACAACCCTCTGAAAGGATGCAAATGACCAGCTATATGCAAGGAATATAAATCCTTCCATTCCCCACTCTCCTGTCAGAGCTGAAGAAGCTTCTGGGATGAGAACTGAAACATCCTCAAAAAACAAACAAACAAGAAAGTTCAGTTGCCTCCTGAAGGGGGGAAAAAGTCCCTTTGGGACACCTATAAAGTTTTTCAAGCAAAGAGGTTAGGTTATTTGAGGGATCGCCACTCCTCAGTAGTTTCTGCCTATATCATTGCATCCAAGAAGACGGGGATGTTCTGGGCCCCATCTATCAAAACTGCCACTTGATGGGAACCGGGAAGCATCTCTTCTGTATTGAAGCACCTGCTCTCTGTAACACCATTTGTAATATGTAATAGTATGTGGAATCACTTTGGGAGACCAAAGGAAGAGTTGCAACCTAGACAACACATAGAATGGAATGGCATGGCATGGCATGGCATGGCATGGCATGGCTTGGCATGGCATGGCATGGCAAGGCATGGCAAGGCAAGGCATGGGGCAGGGGCAAGGGCAAGGGCAAGGCAAGGCAAGGCAAGGCAAGAGCAAATATATATATTTGTTGTATTTGTGCTGATAAATAAATAAAGGGAGACTAGTATAGATCTATTTCAAGCTATTTAGCTCTCATCAGCTAGCCATACCCTTACTGGGATTTGAACCTGGGCTATATTACATACTAGGCAGACATCGTAGCCATTAGGCCACAGGCTCTTATCCGTTATCAGTGAAGCCAGGGTGAAAGGTATCTATTAGATTATTTTTACATTATATATAACATTTCATAGTGCTTTACAGCCCTTTCTAAGTGGTTTACAGAGTCGGCATATTAACCCCAACAATCTGGGCCCTCATTTTACTGATCTTGGAAGGATGGAAGGCTGAATCCACCTTGAGCCACTCAGAATTGAATTCCTAAACAGTGACTTATATTGCAGTATTGCATTCTAACCACTGCACCACCATGGTTCTTCTGGAAGAGAAGGGAAGGGAAGGGAAGGGAAGGGAAGAAAAGAAAAGAGAAGAGAAGAGAAGAGAAGAGAAGACTGTATTCTGACCAAGAAATTTGTCTCTGGTGCATAAGTTTTCAATGCACATACAAACAACAGAGTAATATAATCATAAGATACCCATAGGAGAAGGTAGTAGAAAAGATGAGAAGGATAATAATAGTAGAGTCTGATAAATGAAATCTGAGACTGAAGGAGGGGTAGGAATGGAGATAGCATCTCGGAAGAGACCCTTCCTAGTTTGTGGAAGAGGAAAGTAAGAATGGGGAGAGGTATTTTCAGACTTGCAAGATTCATGTCAGCTCTTTGAGATAATCTACATGAGAATCACCAGTTGTGAGTGCTAATGCTACCTCTATTGAAAGGTTATTATACCAGAATCATACATGTTTCAAGGCACTTTTGTCCCTTCTTACTTTTACTTTCCAGAAAACTAGGAAGGGTCTCCTCTGAGATGTTTCCTAGAAGTGGGGAACACTCCATCCTTCCTACAGACTCAAATTTCATTCACCAGACCAGTCGGTAGACTACTGCTATTCCTCCTGTCTCCCAAGACCATTCCTACCAGAGGTGGGTTGCTACCAGTTCTCCCCGGATCGGGCAGTAGTGGCAGTGGTGGGAGTCTCTGCTCACAAGCCCAGATGCTTCTGTGCAGAGGTGGGTTGCTAGTTCTTTTACTACTGGTTTGCACACATCCCCTTGCTTGCTCCCGCACACGTGCGACACTTCTGTGCATGCGCAGAAGCATCTGGGTGGGTAGGTAGGGCCTCCCACCACCGCCATTATTGGTTCAGCCGATCCGGTCCAAACCGGCAACAACCCACTTCTGCTTCTGTGCATGCGCAGAAGCATCATGCGATCGCACACGAGCAAACCGATAGTAAAACAAATTGCAACCTACCACTGATTCCTACATACTGTTACACAACTGAGATTTGTAGATCCCCAACTCTGCTAGCATTTTGGAAATACTTAAAAGACATGGGTGTCCTCTTATGATATGATAGAGTAATTGATTGATGTAATCAATAACTAATAGTAAATATTACAGTAATTTGTCCTCTGTGGTGTTAGGTTAACAACTGAGCTAGAGGCAGCTTGACAACTGGGGTCTCAGGCTGCTTCCTGATAACTAGTTAATAACATTGATCTAAAAAATAAAATGAAATAAAATCGGCAGAGCCATGTTTTCTTAGATGGGAAAGCACGAGGAGATCCAAAGGTTGTAGGCTAAATTAGAAAACTGGAATAACTCCCCAGAGAATGACAGTAGCAATCCATTTCCCTCTTATTGCCCAAAACGTTATATGAATATGGCCATGTAATCACCAAGAGCTAAACTTGACTAGAAAGAGACTTCGCTTAATTTGCTTTTAGGGGAGAAGTCCAGGTAAGCAAATTGGAAATGCACATTAAAACAGGTACTGGGAGTTCCCCCTTCCCACACCCTCAACCCTAATTAGAGTTCTTGTATCTCCACTTGTAAATAAACTCTTAAATAGATGCCGTATATTAGAATAGATTTCGGCATGACAGCTTCATAAAAAAACCACTAGTTTATGTGTATGAAATCATATAAAAATGGAATTAGCAATGAAGTTTGTTGAATGCTTCGGAGCGGAACTGGATAAGAATAATTGTGATTATTTTTTCATCACCTATGTGGAATTGACTGCATTTTGAGAGAGAGAGAAATGGGAAAGCTACTAGCTGATCTAAGCGGAATAGTAATAAACATATTACAGTATTTGCTACTGCTATAGAATTTGGTGGCTTCAGGCTATTCCTTATTGGCTCTGTTCAAAGAAAAGCTTGTGTTTTAATTTTTTGAAGACCTCCTTTATTTTGTGAGCTTTTCTCAGCCAGACATGTTCAATAGCTTCCCTTTCTGCACCCCCTCTGATTGTTTTGTTTTGTTGCAAGGCGAATTCCGGATCTTTTCTTTGGTGCAATTTCACCCTCCCTGAAATTGTCACTAGGTTCATAATTCCAATAATGTGTGTGTGTGGGGGGGGGGGGGGTGTCTTTTTTTTTTTTTTTTGCAAACATGAGATGAGAACCAATTTCACATTGCCCATAATAAGTCTGTTCTCCCTGGAAGGAAGAAATGGCTCTAATTTCAACATGAAATGGGCCTGCATTTTATTTGCCCTAAATAGATGCATACGCTGTCGTGTGTTCTGAAATAACTAGGGCATGTGATACTTCCTGCTATATTTTCCTCGGAGTATGCTAGGACTTGAAGCTTATCGTTGTACTGTAAATTCCTTGACATACCCTCCCTCAGCACTCCTCCAGGGCAGGTATAAGAGAACACCAATAGCAGAGCAGGCATGCATATGTGGCAAAGGAGAAGTTGAAGATATCTCACCTGTTTTATTCTACTGTGAGTTGTACAGAGTTTATATGTTAGCATATATTCTCTCCTTACTAGAGAGATTGCCTGGGAGGGCAGACCATTTTTACATAAGCTTTCTCCTCCAGGATACAAGCCCATCTATCATGTATGCAAAGGCAAAATTCTGTGTTGCTGCAATGTCCACAAGAAAAAAAAAAATTGGTTACAGAATTATAGCTGTCAACTTGTACCAATTTTCTTTGGAGATATCTCTAACGATTTTTGGAACATTATATTTACTCATATACTGATTGGCTTTTCACCCACGTAAAATAGGGAGTGACCCTAACGATTTGAGAAGATGTATTTTCTTAACAGGGATGTTATTATTCACTATTAATGTCAGTATTTTTTTAATATATTGTAAAAAGTGAAGTCTATTGCCAGTCTATGATCGTGATAAAGATATATTCTATTCTTGACCTGCCCCTTGATTTTCCTCAGTTCTCTTCAGGTAGATATCCATCATGGTATTTATTTATTATTTGTTTGTTTGTTTGTTTGTTTGTTTATTGTCTTAGAATTGGGACATTCAAGTGCAACATTACTGGCCTAGATGAAGTCCGAAGAAGTAGAGCAGATGACAAATTCAGGATCCTCTGTCTGGAGAAAATCTCAAAGTAGAAGAAAGTCAAAGTCAAATTGGAATCAATAGTAAATACAGGTAGTCCTCGTCTTACGACCACAATTGAATCCGACTTTTCTGTTGGACCTCCTGGCCTGCCACATTTAATGCTGTGGGAAATCGGGAGGGAGGATTATAAATGAGGATTAATACATGAAATGAATTAATCAGTCTTCTCCTGCAGATACATTTGTGGTCTAGTGAAAAGGCTGATGGAGGCTCATCTCTGAAAGAATCGCAGGAGAGCTATCACAGGTTAGAGGACCAATGCTCTTTTTCTCTTCATCAAGCATGTTACATTTTGTATCAGTTTCTGGGCTCTCTAAAATAAATCAGATGTCAGACCTTCAGGCCTGCCACAATTTCTGCCATGGGAAAATGGGAGGGGGGATTATATGGAATATGGGTGATATACAGTAGTGGCCAAAATTGTGGAAATCTTGTGGGAAAAAGTATATTTTTCGAGCTTTGATGGCTAATAACACCACTTATTTTTGGAGTAGTACCATAGAATTATATATCAATGGAAAGAAATTTAATCAAGAATGTAATGCAACAAAATTTGTTCAATTCTATGTATGAAGAGTTGTAGCCAAACAACCAGGAAAAGGAAGCATAACTTCCTTAGGTTGATATCAGGTTGCTTTCCTTCATTTCCTTCACATTATAACAACTAAAAGACTTGGTTCATTCCATGGAAAGTTGTTGTAAGGCTGTATTCCGTGCTAAAGGTTACCCAATTAAGTATTAACTGACATGGTGATAATTTTTGTATATCTTATTTTTTCTACGTGTTTCACTATTTTTTCTTTATACTTGCTATTCTAATCCTTCATAAAACTTATTGCTTTACATTTTTGATTAAATTATCTTTCCATTGATATATAAGTTTATGGTACTACTGCAAAAAAAGGGGGTGTTATTAGCAATCATACCTCAAAAACACTGTATACTTTTCCTAAAAGGTTTCCACAAGTTTGGCCACTACTGTATAGTTTAAATAACATTCCTTTCTCAGAGAGTCAAGGACACCTTACCCTGCAGCTGTGATGGTGTGGCTGGGAGGCATCTGGGAGGCATCTCCAATTTTGGATGGTGCTTGATTGGATCATGTAATGGGCATCTGGGTGCTGGGCAGGGACTTGAACCTTCATTTGGGTGGAGAAAACCTGGAAGCTTTCAGATTTGGGTTTTCCCAGATGTGCCAATAGGACATCTCTAATAACATGGAACTTTGAGGAATCCCAAGCCTCAGAGTCTTCTTTCGTTGGGGGGTGTTACTTGAAACACTGGGAGGGAGTTAATCACCCAGTTGAAGCCACGATGGTTGCATCTTCATCATCAAATTGAACAAAACCACAAGTTTCTGAAATGGAGAAGTACTGAAAGGAAAGAATGACACCAGAGTATTCAAAACACACTAACAACTCAAGCACCTCTCCTAAGAAAGAACATGATTAATACTAAGCTACACTCAACGCTCTCATCCCCACAAAGCTTAGTTCATTTTGTTGTGCACACTGTAATTTTTCAGATCAGGCTGTTAATTATGAGCTGGAATGAATCACTAGAGTTATAACCTGATTTTCTAATGAGTTTCCCATAAATCTGCTTATTTTATTCATCTTGGCATGTCCATGAAAAATGAATAAGAATTCTACACAGTTCCCGTAGGATTCTTATGAACTTTTTTTTTCTTTTTCAAGGCCACACTGTGATAAAGACACACAAAATAGACGTTATAAGTAAATATTTCTAAAGGCTACATACTCAAGCTCTGAAACATAATTCAAGACCACTTATTGCTGCACAAGGCTGCTCTTAGAAACTTACCATCATGATGATAAGTTCACACTGCTACCCAGATACCATGGAAGCCAACAGAGATATCTATGGATATAGCAAACGAAGATTTGTGACATTTAAAAAATTGTTAAAGTTCTGGATGCTCTCCCAGGCCTTGTAAATAGAGTTATTGTGGGACCTACTTTAGTTGTCGTTGGTTTATTTCTTTATTCATTTGTTTATATGTTTTGGTGCCTTCAAGTTCAGGTTGACTTCTTGGCAAGATTTTCAGAAATGGTTTGTCCTCCCTTATTTTCTTCCTGGGACTGAGAGAATAACTGGCTCAAGGTCATCCAGCTGACTTCATGCCTGAGGCAGGAGTAGAACTTGAGTCTCCTGATTTCTGGTGACTCCTTTGAACACAGCACCAATCTGAACTAGGACATTTTCTGCATGCTCATAACTTGGGTTTTATAGTTGGTGCTACGTTCTTCCAATCTATTGGACTATCTGTATTTGTATTTATTTGTATCATTTGTATTCATATTATTTTGATTTGTAAGCTGTCTAGGAGTCAGATGGCCTCAACATTTATATATGTGTGTGTGTGTGTGTATTTATATGGAGAGAGAGAGAGAGAGAGAGAGGGAGGGAGGGAGGGAGGGAGGGGGAGAGAGAGAGAGAGAGAGAGAGAGAGAGAGAGGGAGAGGGAGAGAGAGAGAGAGAAGCTCTTAAGCAAATCAGTCAAAATCAACCCTGACTCTTCTTTTGAAGGACTGACACTAAAGCTGACCCCTGATACTTTGGTGACCTAATGAGAAGAGAGGACTCATTGGAAAAGACCCCGTGTTAGGAAAGATGGAAAGCAAAAGGAGAAGGGAACAGCAGAGGATGAGATTGTTAGATAATGCCATTGATGCAATGGACATGAATTTGGGCAGATTCCAGGAAACAGTGGAGGGCAGAGGGAGTCTTCCATGTTACGTTCCATGAGGTTTGCAAAATGTCAGAAACAACCCAGTGGCTGAACAACAACAGCAACAACAACAAGGACTTAATTCTTTCTTACTATGTTAAGCTTAGGATGATGTTGAACAAAGCTTACTTCTTGTGCTTCAATGACTCTGATTCCGGGTTGAATAGACTATCAGAATAATTGGATAATAAACTTGACTCTTCCTAGGAAAAACTCATCCTTGTCACCCGCTTCAGTCTTGGATTTCAAAATGTCTTATTAAAATTGATTACAATTGCCATACTGTAATTACATAATCCAGTAGTATACTCACAGTTCATTGCAAACTAAGTCAGGAACAGTGGAAGGAATCAAAACCCTAGAATGTAAGGCTGGAAAGAGAACTTGGAGATCATCTACTTCAACATCCTATTCAAGTTAGGAACCCAGCTCTATCCCATTTCTGCCAGTTAGCCATCCATCTTTAAAAATCTCCATTAAAAAAAGTCCACCACTTTCCACATTAAGAAATTACTCTAGATGGCTAATCAAAACTGGCTTAATTGCAATTTAAGCCAGTCGTGAAATTCATTTTTTTTACTACCGGTTCTGTGGTTCTGTTCCGTTCTGTGGCTTGCTGGGCCTGGCAGGGGAAGGATACTGCAAAATCCCCATTCCCTCCCCATCAGCTGGGACTCAGGAGGCAGAGAATAGATGGGGGTGTGGCCAGCCAGAAGTGGTATTTGCCGGTTCTCTGAATTACTCAAAATTTCCACTACTGGTTCTCCAGAAATTGTCAGAACCTGCTGAATTTCACCTCTGATTTAAATGCATTACTAAGAAATGCCAGTTACATTCTGAGTCATAATCTTTCAAATACTGTTTTCCAACTGGTGCTTTTTACCACAGCACTTCACTTGTGTGTGTATGGATATACGTGTGTGTGTGTGAGAGAGAGAGAAGGATACATACATATATATATATATATATATATATATATATATATATATATATATATATATATATATTTTGACAGGTGAATTATGAGAATAATAAAATTCTGGAAAGTCATCTTACCGAAGTGATCTCATATGAGTTTGTATAGATTTATTTTTCCACATAACAAACTGTACCATTCTGTGAGGCATACTTGTCTTTCATTACACAGGTCTGCGACTAAAAAGCTGTTTGATTATTTTCATCTAATTTCCATGTACTTTGGTGTGCTGAAAACAAATAAAATATTGAAAAAACTCCTAGACGTCATGATTTGCCACAACATGCCAAATTGTCTTCAAATTTATCAATTTTTTTTATTTTTGGTATTTTTTATATTATGGGTTTTTAACCAAATTTAAAGTCCAAATTACTATTAATTAATTCACATAAGTGCATTTAAGATATAAAATGCCAAAAAAACCTTAAAGGGTTTGTCTGAGTTATGTAAAAAAAAAAAGCACTGTAAATCTGATGGTCAGCAATATATACATAAGCTAAGCAAGTTTTAAGTCTGTGCTTCTAATGGTAGAAGGGGTTAATCTTTCCTGAAGAATCCAGTGGGAGGGAGACACAGGGCAGATAGCAGCATCTCCGGTCAGTGCAGGGGGCGTGGCCAGCACTGTGACATCTTGTGTACAGACACAGAGCTGCTCTCTCCTGCATGCCACACTTGTGCACAAATCATCATCAGGTTCTTGGTTCTAGGCTGTTCACACTTTTTCATCGCAATTCATGTTAGCTCGTCGTTCTTCAACCATTATGTTATGGCTCCACGAAAGTGTATTAATTTGCCAGACAGCAACAGCAGAATATTACAGTCTTTGTGAAAAAAGTATACTTTGCATACTTTGGACTAAAAATTGGAGATCAAGATAAGGTTTGGGTGCCTCATAAAGTGTGCAAACAGTGTGTTGAGGACCTCCAAAACTGGTTCAAGAGTAAGAAAAAATCTTTCTGTTATAGGATTCCTATGGTATGGCAAGAGCAAAAGAACCATAGTGATGACTGTTACTTTTGTTCATGCGATGTGAAAGGGTTTAATTCCAAATGGAAGCATTCCATTTCATACCCCAATCTTCACTCAGCAATTCGTTCCATCCCCCATGGCACAGATATACTAGTACCCAAGCCCCCTGCTAACTTGGAAGAGATACCTAGCTCCGATGAAGGTGAAGTCATACCTGAACCAGATGATGAATCAAGTTCTGATTTTGAAGATGATACAAGACCAAAATTATTTTCTCAGGAGGAGATGAATGATTTGGTAAGAGACTTGAATCTTCCCAAAGATGCTGCTGAGTTACTCAGATCAAGGCTGAAAAGCAGGAATTTATTGTTGCCAGGAATGTCATCTTCATGGTTCAGACATCATGAAAAGGAGTTCGTTCCTTACTTTGCCCAAGAAGACAAGTTGGTTTATTGCATCAATTTCGAAGGTCTAATAGGTCAATTTAAAATCCAATATGATTCAGAGCAATGGCATCTTTTTATAGATTCTTCCAAAAGAAGTCTCAAAGCAGTTTTACTCCACAATGGTTTTTATGCTTCCATACCTGTAGGTCATTTTGTACACTTGAAGGAAACCTACAAGAACTTGGAATTGGTTCTTGGTAAACTTAAATATGAAGACCATGGTTGGCAAGTGTATGGGGACTTGAAGGTCTTATGCATGCTGCTCAGGCAACAAGCTGGGTATACCAAATACCCTTGTTTTCTGTGTCTGTGGGACAGTTGAGACCGACAAAATCACTGGACCAAGAAGACTTGGCAGCCGAGGTGAAAAAAATGTCCTCTAAGAAACTTTGGTACCTTCCCATAAAGTTCTTCTACCACCTCTCCACATAAAATTGGGATTGATGAAGCAATTCGTAAAATCACTTCCAAGAGATGGAGAATGCTTCAAATACTTGATCACCAAGTTTCCATGCCTGTGGGAGGCAAAATTGAAGGAAGGTGTGTTTGTCAGACAGACATTAGAAGTCTTATAGTTGATCAAGAGTTTGTCAATACCATGATGGATCCTCAAAAAGAAGAGTGGATTGCATTTAAAGAAGTCGTACAGAAATTTTTAGGCAATAACAAAGATCCTCACTACAAAAAATCATCGAAAGAATGCTGAAAGCATTTCAAGCTTTAGGTTGCCTGATGAGTTTGAAAGTGCATTTCCTCCAGTCCCATCTTGACTACTTTCCTGAAAATTTGGGAGCTGTGAGTGAGGAACAAGGTGGACGATTCCACCAAGACATTAAAGAGATAGAAAGGAGCTACCAGGGAAAATGGAGCATTACAATGATGGCAGACTACTGTTGGATGCTTCAGAGAGAGATTCCAGATGCTACTCACAAGCATAAATGCACCAAGAGAAGTCTCACAAGGAAGAAGAATCGAGTTTAGTGTGTGTAGGTGAGCTCATTTCAGTTCAAAAAAGGATTTTCATGAAAATATTGTAACAAAACTTTAATTTTATAAGTCTATTTCCATTTGTTTTGAGGTATTGCCTTATTTAACATAGTTACCTAAATTGTCAGGAAACGTGATGTCGTATGACAAAATGGAGGTCATTTTCAGATTCGGCACACCAAAAAACATAAAGATTACGTGGAATAACTAAAACAGCTCTTGAAAATTTTTTTTTGCAGACCTGTATTATGTGTAAGGAAAGCTGAAGAAATGTTGATCTTCTCTTCTTATCTTGTTTACTGCATTTTAAATGAGAGGAATTCATTTATATCCTCTTAGGCCACATCTAAATGAAGGGATAGAAGCAACAACTGCAAAGAGGGGAAAGAATTAGATTAAAAGCAAGAAAAGTAATACTACTAAGTATGGAATAATAAATCATAAGTATACAGAAGCCATGTTCTTTTGGGACAGGGACAGAGATATATTTATGAGCTTCCAGGGAGAATGAAAATATTGTGGGATTTTCAGAGAAAAGATAACTGACTTAAAAAATGGAACTGTTTTTTTTTAAAACAGTATGATCAGGCTCTAAATCAAGGTCTTCGTTCAATCTGAGCCACATTTTAGTGGTTTAAAATAATTTACATGAATCTTGAGTCACTATGGTTAAAAATTATGCTTTAGAAGAATTTCTTTCATTTGGGGAAAGTATTGAAAATCCTTTGGGAAACGTATGGGGCAGATACTTTTAAAAGAAATAATTCTATTTCAATATTTATCCCACATTGTTAAGGAAATATACATAAGTGGTGTGGTGGGCTAGAGGCGGGAGCTCTTGCCTCACAATCAGGATGCTGTGGGTTCGATCCTAGGTAGAGGCAGATATTTCATTCTCTAGGCACAATGAGAATATGTCTGCTGAATAAAATTCTGCATTGGCAACAGGAAGGGCAGTAAGCACTCAGTTCCATTCAGTTGTCCAGACTCAACCCTACAAGAGATTATGGGGTGATTAAAAGGAGTTGACGATGATTGTTAGGGTAATATACTGTTGGAAGAAATGTCCATCTGGGTACAGTTCCAAGTGGGGAAAAAGACACTGGAAACAATGGTGGCTCTTTGGAAATATGGTTTTAATGGTGGACAGGACCACATGGTTTGAGGTTCTGGGCAAAAAAGGCACATGGGTGAGCGAGAGATATTTATACCCTCTATTGGGATTTGAATTTGAGCTTATGTTCTGATTGGTTGTCAGACTCCCATGGGGCCATGCAGGGGCAACTCTGTAGGCTGTCCTGAGTCCCAAGCTTGGTTGACTCTTGCTGAGTGATGATGTAATGGGATTCGTATTATGGCTCTGCCTGAAGGAGTTAGATCTTTGCTAGGATCGAACTCACAGCCTCCTGATTGTGAGGTAAGACCTTCACCTCTAGGCCACCACACCATTCATGGGTATGATTGACCCAGCAATAAGTACAGAAGATGGCTCTGCTTAACCAACCTTGGCCATCTCAGACAGCAAAACAGGATTGGACTTATTTAATATTTGAAAGGGAAAACTTCAGAGTCATAGATTGGGATGTTGAAAAAAAAAGTAGTGACAAGCCAGTTTTGTGCCCGTGCCAAAATAGCACATGTATCTAAAATCACCTCAAGTCCAACTCAGCCTAAGAAGACTTTGCTTTTGATACACTCAGCAATAATCTGATACGCCCTGTTAGTAAGATGACCTTACATTTCCATATTATCGCTTCCATCTCTCACGCTATAGAGCACTTCCCACCAAGACAACTAGATACAAGAACAGTTTTTCCCCGAACGCCAACACTCTACTAAACAAATAATTCCCTCAACACTGTCAAACTACTGGGGAGATGGAGCCAACGTCACGATGATACGGACGTGAAATCGCGATGCTCCGAGACCGTAGCCGATACTTTTGCCACTGGGTGGTCCAATTGGACCTAAACCGTCCCACAGAGATGGTGAACAGGAAGAATACATCTTGCTGACCTCAGGGACATCGCAAAGTCCCTGATCAATGCAAGAGATGTTCTTCAAGACGGTGAAAAAAAATCCAGCCAAGTCTGACGAAGTCAAGGCAGCTCCAAAACGGAAGGATATGGAAAGAGAAAGTTTTACATTTACTGTTTTAAAAAAAGACTGCGTATAAAAAACTTAAAATTAAGGAGTCCCTTTGTATGGACTCCTCTTAGCACCTCCTTGCTTATAAAATCTCTCATGTAATTTTGATGCCCTTCTTCTGTTTCTTTAATCAGCTTATCTTTGATTGTCAGTAGTGTTATCAATGATTAATTTAAATAATTATAGTCAAATGAAAATGGAGATATGATGAGGGTAACATGTATAAATATCTGAGTTAAAATACTTGAGTTAATACGAATTATGTTTGTTGACTGTGGAAGAGATACACGAAAGTCTTTTTGTAACCAACTGATACACTTTCTACAGCATGTAAAGAAGGATGTATTGTGTTTGTTTTGAAGATTAAAAATAAAAAAATTTTAAAAAAACACTCTCAAACTACTCACTAAAGCTGCATTACTATTAATATTAGTCTTCTCATTGTTCCTATCACCCATCTCCTCCCACTTATGATTATATAACTGTAACTTTGTTGCTGGTATCCTTATGATTTATATTGATATTGATTGTTTCCTGACTTATTTGCACCCTATGACTATCATTAAGTGTTGTACCTTATGATTTGTGATGAATGTATCTTGTCCTTTTATATACACTGAGAGCATATGCACCAAAGACAAAACCTTGTGTGTCCAATCACACTTGGCCAATAAAGAATTCTATTCTATTCTATTCTATTCTCTTCTCTTCTACTCTACTCTATTCTATTCTATTCTATTCTATTCTATTCTATTGTATTCTGCCCTGCTCTGGTCTATTCTCTTCTATTTTATCTTAAAATTTAAGAATATTTACTAGAATATTTATCTTTGTCATAGATCTAGTTGAAGTAATTAGGTGGAGAGTTGAAATGTCATCAGTTCCATGGATGTTATTCAGCATGTTTCTGTATTTGGAGATATGGGGTAGGGTGGGGAAAGATTGATATCAGAAGTCAAAACAAATCACCAAGCTACAAAATTCAATCTGGATTCAATAGGAGAGATCAGTGATCAAAGCATTCTAAAATCTTTTCCTTAGATTTAAGCAACCATCTGCCTCTGTAGTCAATTAGCATTAGGCTGATGAGTTGAGGGCATACAGGTTCTCATCATTTCTTTTAACTGATATCAACAACTTCCCAAACAAATGTTAGGCAGAAAAGGGGTAATGAAAGCTAGTCATACTACATATCACTCCCCTCCTCATATCTCAGAACAATGTGGGAAGTTAAATCAGAGAAATGGTATGGTGGAAGGAATTGACTCCTTCTGGAGGCCATGGTCAAGATCAAACTCAATCCTTCTTTCAGCCCACAACCTTAATAAGACTTGAAATTGAATCACAAATCTCTCAGATCACGTCTTGTTTGACTCTCATAAAATCCCCCATGAGCATCTAATAGATTGATAGGCAAACAGACATAAGGCGGATAGGATATTTATATTTTATTCATATAATTAAGATAGGGAAGTATAAATCAAGGTGATCCTCCTTCACAGCAGGATGCAAAATGGCCTGCTATAGCATTTTTCATGTCAGTGAATGTGACCTAAAAGGGTGTTACTTCAGAGGTAGTGATTTTCAGCAATTCCCGGCCAAAATGATTCTAGAAATGATTTAGGGATCATTTCTAGGAGATTTTTCTATTGTGCTCCCCATAGCTACCTACCAGTGGTGGGTTGCAGGCAGTACGCCCTGGTACGGACATATGGTGCCTGCCCAGAGCACCAGGTACCATTCTGGTACGGTGCTCCGGAGGGGCCACCCACCCGCCTGAGTTCCCTACCTGTATTTGAGCTCTTCGGTGCTTCCGCGCACACACACAGAGTGCCCAGCGCCTGTGTGAAGCTCCGCCGAGCAGCTGGAGCATCCCAGAGGCATCGGAAGAGGTAAGGATGCATGCATGCACTGTGTGCGTTCATGTGGTGGATGCTAGGCAATGCCGTCGCAATTGTACCGGTTGCAATGGGATCCGGAACCCACCCACGGTTTTGAAAGTTGGACCTTAAAAAAGCAAAAGAGGAAGAAAATAAACTTTTTTTGAGCTAAGGCGCTGGAGAAGGCCCATTCCTCAGATAGCAAAGGTGACTAAGAAACAAGTCCTGGAGCGCATAACACCAGACACGATCACAGAACTGTGTCTCACTTACTTGGGTGCCATGCCATATGGGGCAGAGGTGGGTTGCTCCCGGTTCGGCCTGGTTTGGCTGACCCAGTAGTGGAATTCAGGCCTGGCTCACAGAACCAGCAGCGACTCAGACCTGCCACCCCCCTCGCCACCACTGGGACACCGCCATTTTGGATTTTAGTGACTTCACATGCACAGTTCACTGTAAATTGTTCTGCGCATTCACGAAGAACCATTTACATTGAACAGTGCACATCTGCATGCAAGCAAAGCAAGCATGCTTGCCTGACATGCGTGGGTTGCGAACCAGTAGTAAAACTGGCAGCAACCCACCCTGATATGGGGGAATTCACTGGAGAAAGCAATTAGGTTTGGAAGAATTAGCAGTAGAAGGAAACCAGGATGCCAGAGAATATGGTGGCTGGACACCATCAAAGCTGGCACCAGCCAGAGCATAGAGCCATGATGGCAAACCTATGGCATGCATGCCGGAAGTGGCATGCAGTGCCATCTCTTGAGCCATTGCCCGATGCTCTTCTGGGTTCTGGCGTGACATCCAGCTGGTCTTCACACGGGCTGGAGCACCAGAAATTGTAAGAACAGCCTCCCGGTGTACATGCTCATGCCGGGAAGATGATCTTCTGGTTTCCTGCACACGTATGCACACCGGCCACCTGGTATTCTAGTTTCTGGCATGCATGCACATGCAAAGGCCAGTTGGCCAGTGCACATGCACATGCTGGAAACTAGAAGATCATCTCCATGGTGCGCATATGAGCACTGGGCGCCTGCTCTTCTCTTTTCTGGCATGTGCATGTGTGCTTCCCAGTTGGTCTTCATGCGTGACTGCATACCAGAAACTAGAAGAACCAGGAGGCTAGCATGCATGTGTGCATCAGAAACCAAAAGACCATGTTTGTGGTGTGTGCATGCACACCTGGTGGCTGCTCTTCTGGTTTCTAGCACACACACATGCATACATGTGCACTCCCATTTTGACACTCAGTGTCGAAAAGGTTCGCGAACACTGTCATACAACAATTCAAAGAAGTAGGGTAAGATCTGAAGGTATGGAGATACACTATATTGCCAAAAGTATTCACTCACCTGCCTTTACTCACATATGAACTTACTGTAAGTGACGTCCCATTCCTAATCCATAGGGTTCAACATGACGTCGGTCCACCGTTTGAAGCTATAACAGCTTCAACTCTTCTGGGAAGGCTGTCCACAAGGTTTAGGAGTGTGTTTATGGGAATTTTTGATCATTCTTCTAGAAGCGCATTTGTGAGGTCACACACTGATGTTGGCAGTTGGACTTACCTGAACTGCATGTTTCGACGAGAAGTGTGGGAGGAGTAACCATTGGGTATTAACCTAATCTTGATTGCCTATTGGAGATTGAGGAAATCTTTGGAAGCCACACCTCCTGCTGGTCCGGTGGCTCGCCACTTTAACCGAACATCTGAATGGTATCTGAAAGGAAGCAAAAAGAAACAGCCAATACCGATTCTTCCTAGCTGTTGCTTGAACCTGGACGTGCTCAGGCCCTGCTTCACGGCAAAGGTCGCCATAACGGGCGGGAAGTGACTCCTCCCACACTTCTCGTCGAAACATGCAGTTCAGGTAAGTCCAACTGCCAGTTTCCGAAGAGAAAGTGTGGGAGGAGTAACCATTGGGACATACCAAAGTTAGTTGTCCTGGGAGGGAATGGACGGGCCTGAGCCCCCTTGCGTGTCTAGGACACCCTGAAGGACCCTCCTGCCGAAGGCAGCGTCCGCCGAGGCGTAGGCGTCCAATCTATAGTGTCTAATGAAGGGAGACGGGGAGGCCCAGGCGGCCGCTCGACAAATCTCTTCTAGGGGAGCCTGGGAAGACCAGGCGGCTGAGGTGGCAGCACTTCTAGTGGAGTGTGCTGTGATACCCTGTGGGACCTGGAGACCCCGAGCCTGATAGGCCTGAGATATGGCCGCTCTGATCCATCTGCTGATGGTGGCCGAGGAGACCTTAGCCCCACGGGTGGAAGGTTGGAAGGACACGAAGAGGGCCTCTGATCATCGAAAGGGAGCCGTGCGTTTCAGGTAGATGCGTAGGGCTCTTCTAACATCTAACTTATGCCAGGATTTCTCCCTCTCCCCGGAGGGATGGGGACAGAAATCCGGAAGGATGATCTCTAACCCTCTGTGGAAGGGGGAGTTGATCTTGGGCATGAAAGAAGGGTCGAGTCTGAGGACGACCCTGTTCTCTAGGAAGGTGCAGAGGTCTGCTCTGCTGGAAAGGGCATTGATCTCTGAGACCCTTCTAGCTGAAGTGATGGCTACCAGAAAAACGACCTTAAGGGTCAGGAGCTGGAGGGAAACCTCCTTCAGAGGCTCAAACGGAGCCTCCGTTAGAGCCTGGAGGACTGTGGGAAGATCCCAGGAGGGGAATCGATGGACCGCTGAGGGTTTCAAATTCGCCGCCCCTTTGAGAAAACGCCTGAGAACCGGGTGTTGAGATAGGGGGGGAGCGTTCACCCCCCCTAGGACTGTGGAAAGAGCGGAGACCTGACGCCTAAGGGTGCTGGTGGCGAGGCCCTTCTGGTGACCCTCCTGGAGGAAGTCCAGAACCTGAGGAACCGAGGCAGTCATAGGACAGATGTCTTTACCCCGGCACCAGTCTGAGAAGGCCACCCACGAGGCATTGTAGATGCGGGTGGTGGATTGTCTCCGGGATGCCTCTACCACCTTGATGACCTCCTCGGAGAACTGAGCCTGTCTCAGTTGTTCCCGCTCAAGCGCCAGACGGTCAGATGGAGCCACTCCGGGTCTGGGTGCTCTAGGGATCCCTGGTGAAGCGTCACCTCCCCTGCTGGTATCCTCCAGGGAGGAGCTGTGGACAGGTCCACCAGATCTGCCAGCCAGGGGCGGCGCGGCCAAAAGGGAGCCACCATTATCAGATCTGCCCTCTCCGCTACCACCCTCCTCAGAACCCCGGGGATGAGGGGAAGGGGGGGAAAGGCGTAGAGAAGACCTGGTGGCCAGCTGCAGCATAGGGCGTCCGTGTCCATGGCTCCCGGGGTCGGGAACCTCGAGACGAACTTTGGTAGCTGGGCGTTGTGCGGTGTCGCAAACAGGTCCACCGTCGGATGGCCGAACCTCTCGCAGATCCTGTGGAAGATCGAGGGATGGAGTTGCCACTCTCCATTGTCGATCGTCTCTCTGCTTAGCCAATCTGCCTGATGGTTCTCTGTTCCGGAGATGTGCTCCGCCTTGATGGACGCCAGGTGTTTCTCCGCCCAGTGACCCAGGCGCAGCGCCTCGTCGCGGAGAGCCTTGGAGTGGGTGCCTCCCTGTCTGTTCACGTGTGCCTTGGCCGCTACGTTGTCTGTCAGGACTAGGATGTGTTGACCTCTGACCATGTCCTTGAAGTGTCGGAGGGCCAGGTGGATGGCCCTGAGCTCCAACCAGTTGATGTTGTGCTTTAGATCTGTTGGAGTCCACCGACCTTGGGCGATCTGGTTCTCCAGGTGGGCCCCCCAGCCGAAGAGGCTTGCGTCGGTGGTGAGCGTCATTCTTGGTGGATCTCTGAAGAGGCAGCCTCTGTTCAGAGCTGGGGACAGCCACCAGTGGAAAGATAGCAGCACTTGGGGTGATACTTGGATCTTGAAGGTCGCGTCGCTTGTCCCGGACTTCTGATGTGGTAGCAGGAACCACTGGAGCTCCCTGGCGTGCAGTCGGGCCCAGGGGATGATCCCTATGCACGAGATGAACTTTCCCAGGAGCCTGGAAAGAAGAACTACAGGGACAGAGCGTGACTTGCGAACCTCATGAATCATCTTAACGATGCTGTCCTTCCGATCCTGAGAGAGGAACACCTCCCCCGCTACAGAGTCGATAATGGACCCTAGGTGAAGCAGCCTGGTGGAGGGCACGAGGTGGCTCTTCTCCAGGTTAATGGAGAACCCCAGGGATCTGAGAGTGTCGATGGTAGTATTCAGATCCCTTGCAGCTGAAGCAGAGGACCTGGCCAGGACGAGTATGTCGTCAAGGTAACAAAATAAACGGACAGGGAGGGAACGTAGGTGACCAGCAGCTGCAGCTAGCACCTTGGTGAAAGTCCTGGGGGCTGAGGCCAACCCAAAGGGCAGGGCTCTGTATTGGAAATGGTCCCCCTCATGGGAGAACCTCAGAAACTTACGGTGTTCCGGGGCGATCCTGATATGCAGGTATGCCTCTGTAAGGTCGATGGAGGCAAGGAAGTCGCCCGGCCGGATGCCCTCCAGGATGGATCTTAGAGAAGCCATTTTGAATTTACGGTATACCACCCTGGAGTTGAGTAACTTAAGGTCCAGGATGGCTCTCCAACCCCCCGAGCTTTTGGGCACTAGGAAGAGGTTTGAATAAAATCCTGACCCTTTTTCCCCCTCTGGGACCCTCTCGATGGCCCTGATGTCGAGGAGATGTTTAATGACCTTGGCCTTAAGGGCCCTCCTGTTTGGGTCTGAGGAGGAGGAGAAGGTGCGGAACCTACTGGGAGGAAGGGAGCGGAACTCCAGGCGAAGCCCGAGCCTTACCGTCTGGAGAACCCACTCATCCGATGTGATACGCTCCCAGGCATCCGCAAACATGGAGAGGCGACCGCCGATGGGGTGATCCGGGGGCGGATCACTTGAATCTGCGGAAGGGACGACCGCCTCCTCCACGAAAGGGCCGCTTCCCCTGGTGTTGGCCCCTGAATCTGTTCTGAAATTGTCTATCCCCCTGCCTCTGAAATCTGGGGTTTTGGTACCTCTGGCCTTGGCTGTCTCCTTCAGGTGGTCTGTAGGAGGTCCTCCTAGGGTACGGTGCATGGCGGAAATCCGACTGCTTGTTCGTTGACGGGAGGATCTTCCGCTTGTTTTTATCCTCCACAAGGAGAGGCTCCAGCGCCATCCCGAATAACTTGTCCCCGGTGTAATCCACGCCGGTTAGGTGCCACTTCATTCGGGATTCCGCCTGCCAGTGACGTAGCCAGAGTAGTCGCCTAGAAACAACTGAAGAAGACATAGCACGCGACGCATACTTTACCGCGTCCAAGGTGGCGTCCGCCGAGAACTGCGTTGCCGCAAGCATCTTGGAGATGTCCTGCAGGAGTCGCACTTCAGAGGCTGGGGTCCTATCCCTCAGTTGCTCCAGCCACAGGACCGTGGACCTATTTAAAAAGGAGGCAGAGGCGGCCGCTCTGATAGCCCAGGTGATGGCCTGGAACGTCTTGCGCAGAACAATGTCTGCTCTCTTATCCTCAGGCTTGAGGCAATTAGCGGTGTCTCCTGCTACGACCGTTGAGGAAGATGCCAAGGTTGCCACCGGGTTATCCACTTCCGGAACCTGCAAGGCTTGGGCAAAGGCTTGGTTAAGATTATAAAACCTTCTTTCATTCCCCCCTGGGGTTGGAAAAGACCCTGGCTTTACCCACTGAGATTTGAGCACCTCCATAAACATATCTGGGGTGGGGATTTCTTCCTGAGCTACGGGGGGCCTATGGAAGGGCCCTTTCTTCTTCTTGCTTTTGCCCTTGCCCGAGGACTCAGCTGAGGGTTGGGGATCCGAGGGTGGATCCAGATCAGCTGTGGCTACTGCCTTGCGTAAAAGGGAGCTGAACAAGGAGGGGGGGAAAAGTCCCGCTACGGTGGAATCCTCCTCCCCCTGGGGGACCTCATCCTCCGAAAACCCCACATCCTTTAGTTCCCCTTCCTCGAGGTCGGATGCCTCACTAGCCGTGGATGGGGAGGGAGACCTGGCTTCCCTTGCAGCCGAGGTGCTAGGGCGATCGCTCAGCCCTCTGGGGGGATCCTGGGGGGCCCTGCTCCTGGGAGCCTGTGGCTGCTGAGTTAAGCTAGAAGCCATAACCTGGGCCAAAGCTCTGGCAAACATGTCCTGAAAGCTGCTGGTTAGATCAGGCAGCTGAGGCTGAAGCTCTGGTGGTTGGGAATATTCCCTGGGTTCAGGGGATAGAGGTGCTAGGCGAGGCCGGGCTGGGCTGGCTGCTCTGCGGCCAAAGGGATCCACTCTCGAATCCAGTAGGGGAGCAGGGGAGAGAGGAGGAGAAAGAGAGCTGTGCCTTCTCAGAGATCCCCCTGGAGAGGCTGGGGATGGAGATCTGCGTACAGCCCGGGCAGAGGCCCTGCGTGGGGAGCGAGATCTGGGGGGGGAAGGGCTGATGGTTGCCCTGTAGTCCCTGGCCGAGGCCTTGGTTGCTCTGGTTTCCCTCCTGGGGGATGGATTCCTGGGTGCCCTGGCTTTGTCCCTCCTAGATGGGGATCTGCCTCTGGGAGCAGGGGAAATCGCTCTAGAGGACCCTTCCTCTGGATCCGCACCCCCCGGGGCTCTGGGCCTAGAGTTTTTGCTCCTAGTCGCCTCTGCCATTACTCACGGTTTGTTGCTCACCCACGTGCTCCTTCTGCAGCCGGCTGAAATAAATTCCCTTCCTAGGGATAGGCTCCGCCTCTCTCTGATTGCTTGTAGGCTCTGCTGCTGCCGGCAGGCAAGGCCCTGAATTTCCCCTCGGATCACCGGCGGGGCAGAGCAGAAAGGAAGCCTCTTCCGGCTTCCTACGGCCTTGTGAGTGCTTTCAGTGTCGGAACACTGTTTACACACTCCCACGTGCTCCTAAAATGGCGACAATCCGAAATGGAGGCAGCTGGTGCCGTCTGGAGTCTCCTTCCTTCCTCCAGTGGAAGCCTCTTTGCAATCCTGGAAGGGTTCTGGGTTCTCCGGCTTCCCTGGGCTTCTCCAATCTTTGTCTGTAAGTTTTTCTGTGATCCTGGCCCTTCCTTGCAGGCTTCTAATCAAGCCGAGGCTTGATGAGCAGCTGGAGCACAGCAGAAGGCAGGTGAGGTCAATTTAAATTGAAATCCCTTGCTGAGGCTTTTCTTGAGAGTAAAAAAAAACCTCCTGAGTCTCGGATGGAAAGGAGAGCAGGAAAATCGCTCCAATTAGGCCGAGATTGAGGTTAAAGTGGGGAGCCACCGGACCAGCAGGAGGCGTGGCTTCCAAAGATTTCCTCAATCTCCAATAGGCAATCAAGATTAGGTTAATACCCAATGGTTACTCCTCCCACACTTTCTCTTCGGAAACTGGACGAGTTTACGTGGCCTACCACTTCATGGCTGAGTTGCTATCAATCCCAAACACTTCCACATTCTTATAATACAGCTGACAGTTGATTGTGGAATATTTAGGAGAGAGGAAATTTCACGATTGGATTTGTTGCAGAGGTGGCATCCTATCACAGTTCCACGCTGAGATTCACTGAGCTCCTGAGAGCGACCCATTCTTTCACAAATGTTTGTAAAAACAGTCTGCATGCCTAGGTACTTAATTTTATACACCTGTGGCCATGGAAGCGATGGGAACACCTGATTCTGATTATTTGGATGGGTGAGCGAATACTTTTGGCAATATAGTGTACCTGGCCCATAGAATCACCATGAGTTGGACATGACTGAATAAATATCATCATCATCATCATCATCATCATCATCATCATCATCATCATCATCATCATCAATCATCATTCCAGGAGATTCAGGAAATTTAAGAAATTTAAAGAAAGTTCTCAGCTTTCCTATTCCTGAGGTAAAAATAAGGTGAGAAGTGAAATCTCTGAAGTTCTCTTCAAAAGTTAAAAATCACTTTTTCCTAAAGGTTCTGGCCTCATGTGAACAGAAAAACTCAGTTAGGAATCCCCATATGGAAATATAGATATCTTGCCCATTTTCTCTAGGAAGGAAATGATATCTTGAATGAACCTCGAATGAGAAGGCCTCAATGCTTCTCCAGGCTCTTTCCCATTGGCCAAACAGAGAGCACTGGGTGAAGTTCAGATGCTATCTGTACATCAGAGGAAGGAGGGACATGGTTCTGTGCTACCAAACCATGGAAGAAAGTTTGTGATCGTCACCCTTGCTTTTTCAGCCCCTCTGAAAGGGTGTCACACTCAGCTTGCTTAACCAGTTAGTATATCATTTTGGCAGATGGATTCATAGGAACATTCTGAGCTCAGTAGGTATTAAACTTGATAAGAATCAGAATGTTGGAGTGGTTATGGTTTGGGACATCAAAGATTTCAACTGCTGAAGTTCATGGTTGACTTTGTACAGTGATAAGATTATTGTGGTGATTTTTTTTTTAAAGGACACACATTATCGAGCTCTTGAATAAAAGCAGCCTATAAACAAATTGCTTAACCTGGTGTGTAACCTCACATACATTGTCTTTCTAAGTCTATCCACCAAATAGGTTTGCAGGTCACCGTAGTATATTTTTTGAACATAATCCACACCAGTGTTTTTGTCAAACTTGGCAACTTTCTATGTTGTGTGGACTTCAGCTCCCCAAATCCCATAGCCATCATGTCGACACATCTTAAAGTTGCCACATTTAAAAATCACTGCCCTACCTCAACAATCCTTTTTTTTTTTACTTCTAGAGTTTAAGTTGAGAACTTTGGTTTAGAGTTTTCTTTCCCCTTTTTTCCAGCTTGTCTTAGAGATGTAGTCTTAATGATGGTTGTCGGCATTTTTGTGTATTCTGGGGTCACGGTTTGTTCTAGCTGCCCCTTGAGGTTGCAGTTTAGTATGTTGGTATTTGCTAGTCTGAGGTGAACATTCCTGGTGTTCACCTCATTAGCCATATCATTTTTCAGCTGCTTCATTGAGCTATTTTCCATCCAGCTGTGTGGCTTATTGGAGGTTTGAATCTGACACTAGCAGACAGGGCATGCTGTCATAGGCATTCATGCAGAAAGGACCGCTGTTTCTTTATTATTATTATTATTATTATTAAAAGTTTTAAAAAGGTTTTACAAATATTTACCTCCCCTCCCTCCCCCAACCCACCTCCCCCCCCCAACTTCCCAGAGCAAATACAGGGTATAAATCTTTAACAATCATATTCTAAAATAAACTAACAGACTTTAGCATCATCCCTCACTTGTACTTTAACTCTCCTGTTGTTAAACTAACTCTAAACAAATTATATCATTCCTTGCTCCTTCAATCATAAGCTATCTGGAGTTTCTTAGTCCCATATTTATTTTGAATAAAATCAATCCATCTTCTCCACTCCAGCTTATATTTCTCGTCTGAATGATCCTTGAGATATGCTGATCTTTTAGCCATCTCTGCTAAGTTTGTTACTTTTAATGTCCATTCTTGAATAGTAGGCAGTTCTTCCTTCTTCCAGTATTGCGCCACCAACAGTCTTGCTGCCGTTGTTAGGTTCAGAATCAAATTAGTCTCTATAAACGTACAGTCAGTAGTTATACCTAACAAAAATAACTGAGGGGTAAACTTTATCCTCTTCTTAAAGATATTTTGCATAATCCACCATATTTTTATCCAAAATGCTTTGACCTTTTTACAAGTCCACCATATATGATAATACGTAGCGTCAGCACAATCACATCTCCAGCATTTAAGTTGTAGGTTCGGATACATACAAGCCAATTTTTTGGGATCTAAATGCCATCTATAAAACATCTTATAAAAATTCTCTCTCAGGTTTTGGGCTTGCATAAATTTTACATTTCTTACCCATATCTTTTCCCATGTTTCCATCATTATTGGTTCTTCAAAATTTTGTGCCCACTTTATCATACAGTCTTTAACTAATTCTGTGTCAGAATCTATTTCTATCAATATATTATACAACCTTTTTATATGCATTTGACTTTGGTCCCTAATTTGTTTTACTAGATTGTCCTCATTTTGCGAGATACCAATTTTCTGGTCTTTTTTCCATCTGGCCTGTAACTGACCATACTGAAACCATGTTTGCATTACCTTTTCCTCTTTTAATACAGTCAGAGGTTTTAGCTGTAATACACCTCTTTCTATAGTAAGAAGCTGTCTGTATGTGGTTACATCCTGTTTTTGTGCTATGCTTATATTCTCTATTGCATGTCTGGGAATTGCCCACATAGGTATCTTATCATTTAATTTATGTTGATATTTTTTCCAGACACGCAATAGCATTCCTTAAAATATGACTTTTGAAAGTCTTATCCACCCTCTTGTCGTATATCAAATAAGCATGCCAACCGTATTCCAAATCATGCCCTTTGATATTCAGTATTCTATCCTCTGTTGAGTTAATCCAATCACTAATTATTGTTAAAACTACTGCTTTGTAATATAGTTTTAAATTTGGCATTTTCAAGCCTCCTCTCTCATGTACATCTTGCATTATTTTAAGTTTTATTCTTGGATTCTTCCCTGCCCAAACGAATTTATTAATACCCTTCTGCCATTCAAGCAAGTTTGCATCTTTTTAAAGTATTGGTATCATTTGAAAAAGAAATAAAAACTTAGGCAAAACAATCATTTTTACTGCTGCTATCCTTCCCAACAAAGACAATTGTAATTTTTCCCAATTTTTCATCTCTACCTGTATGCTGTGCCATAATGGTTCATAATTATACTTATATAATTTCCCATTTGAAGTTGTAATATAAACTCCTAAATACATAACCTTTTTTTTACTATCTCACATCCTGTTATTCTTTCTAATTCTTCCCTTTGGTTAATGTTCATATTTTTAACTAACATCTTTGTTTTCCCTAGATTTATTTTAAACCCAGATACTTGACCATATTGATTAATCATATTCATTAAAGCCTTAGTAGATTTCCCTGGTTGGGTTAAAGTTACAACCAAGTCATCCTCAAATGCTCGTAATCTATATTCGTGATGCCTAACCTTAATTCCCTGTAAATCATCTGACCCCCGTGTTTTATTCAGCAATATCTCCAGGATCGCTGTTTCTTGATGGAGGTTTGTCTACATGCAAATTTCTCCCATTTGTGTTGTTGTTGTTAGTTTCAAAGTCATGTTTGACCCACCACGATCCCATGGACAACGTTCCTTCAGGCCTGCCTGTCCTCTCCCATCCTCTGGAGTCCATTTAAGCTCAAGCAGACTGCTTCAGTGACTCCATCCAGCCACCTCATTTTCTGCCATCTCCTTCTTTTGCCCTCCATCTTTCCCAGCATTAGGCTCTTCCCCAGTGAGTCCTTCCTTCTCATTAGGTGGCCAAAGTGTTTGAGTTTCATCTTCAAGAACTCCCCTTCTAAAGAGCTGTTAGGGTTGATCTCCCCTAGGTTTCATTGCCTTGCAGTCCAAGGGACTCACAGGAGTCTTCTTCAGCACCCTAGTTCAAAGGCCTCAATTCTTTGGTGCTCAGCCTATCTTATGGTGTAACTTTCACAGCCATACATTGCAACTGGGAAAACCATAGCCTTGACTATAGGCACTTTTGTTGGCAGGGTGATGTCTCTGCTTTTTAGTATGCTGTCTAGATTTGCCATAGCTTTCCTCCCCAGGAGCAAGCGTCTTCTCATTTCTTGGCTGCAATCACCTGTAGTGATCTTGGAGCCCAGGAAAATAAGATCTGTCTCTACCTCCATTTCTTTCCCATCTATTTGCCAGGAATTGAGAGGGCCAGATGCCATGATCTTAGTTTTTGTGGCCTCTCTTAAATTACCATAGCACACAAATCAACTAAAGCCCTCCAAAACACCTTATGCAAATCAAATCCCAGTAACCCACAGTTCACTCCTAAGCTGCATATAAAGGTAAAGGTTGATGTAAAGGTTTCCCTCACATCTATGTGCTAGTTGTTCCTGACACTAAGGGGCGGTGCTCATCTCCGTTTCAAAGCCAAAGAGCCAACGCTGTCCGAAGACATCTCCGTGGTCATGTGGCTGGCATGACTAAATGCTGAAGGCGCACAGAAAGCTGTTACCTTCCCACCAAAAGCAGGGAGCCGAGGTGGTGCAGTGGTTAGGGTGCAGTACTGAAGGCCACTACAGCTGACTGTTATCTGCAGTTCAGCGGTTCTAATCTCACCGGCTCAAGGTTAACTCAGCCTTCCATCCTTCCGAGGTAGGTGAAATGAGGACCCAGACTGTGGGGGCGATATGCTGACTCTGTAAACCGCTTAGAGAGGGCTGAAAGCCCCATGAAGCGGTATATAAGTCTAACTGCTATTGCTATTACTATAGTTCCTATTTTTCTACTTGCATTTTTACATGATTTCCAGGTGCTAGGTTGGCAGAAGCTGGGACAAGTAGCAGGAGCTCACTCCATTATGCAGTGCTAGGGATTTGAACCACCAAACTGCCGACATTTCTGATTGACAAGCTGAGCATCTTAGCCACTGAGCTGCATATATTCCCTTCTATTAGAAGCAAATCTCTTTGTGGAAGATGGGTCCACTAAACACAATGTGAATTTCAAACTCCAGATGCTAAAACTGACACATATTTTTCGCTAGTCCTTACCGTTCGTGATAATGTGCAAGGTTTTCGTTCCCTTTTAATATGCATCCTTTAATTTTGGTGCATTAACTAAATGCACTTTTGATTCAATTAACATTGGGGCTTTTGATTAGCCCTATGTGTAACTCTGTCCTTGCAATCAAAAATTCTATCATTTCAGTAATTGTAAGAGGGAATAAACTCAGAACAGCGTTACTCCAGAACCTGCAGCACAGATCTTCCTGGGGATATAAAATAAGTTAAAGGAATAACAAAATGCTAATCAGATCTCTTTTCCTTCCTCCAACATTCAGCCTTTTTTTCAGGGGAAGATGTTTACCCGCAAACACTCTCTAATGAAGTAAATGGCTACAGCTGCACTCATGTCAAAACAAGCCAACAAACAAGGATTAAGCAAAATCAATGAGGCCGTGCCAATTTAATCTAACAGACAGGACGATGTTCATTCTTTTTTTTTTTAAATGATATTTCTATAGGAAAGGCAGAAACACTCCTGCCAGTCAACTCCATTAATACTTTAGAGTGGGAAAGGATCCATCAACTGGTGATAAACACATAATTGTTGTTGTCTAGATAGCAAAAAAAGCAATTATGTACTGCTTCGCGCTAGATGGACTGAGATCACCGATAGCGATGGTGTTCAAAAATGTTAGCAACCGATTCTCTGCCCGGTTACTGGGTGGGCGTGGCCATGGTGGGTATGGCTTACTCGACCTCTTGAACCAAGGCAAGGGGGAGTTTTTGCCCTCCCCAGGCTCTGGAGGTTTTCCTCAAGCCTCTGGGAGAGATAAAACACTCTCCCGCAGGTGCCGGAAACCCTCCAGGGGCTAGAAACAGGTCCGTTTTTGGGTTCTGGAACTTAGAATAGGCCCATTTTTCACCCTCCCTAGGCTCCGGAGGCTTTTCCTGAGACTCTGGGTGGGTGAAAATGCCCTTCTCTGGGCTCCAGAGGCCCTCTGAAGGCCAAAACCAAGTCCGTTTCCAGACTTCCAGAACCTCTGGGCGGTCCAATTTTTCATCCTCCAAGAGCCTCCGCGCGGGCCCTGCAATTACTTGGTATCCAAAATGGGCCATGAGGAGACTCCTGGGAGGTGCGGGGCAGGGTCAACTAGTCTTTGCAACTACCAGTTTGGGAAACCAGATTAAAATTGACATCTGGTTCGCCTGAACCAGTCAGAACTGGCTGAATCCCATTCCTGCTGATACACAGAAGTAGCATCCAAATCTAAATGTGAATTAAAGGTAGTCCTCGACTTATGACCACATTTGGGCCTAGAATTTTCATTGTTAAGCAAGGCAGTTGTTAAGTGAGTCACATGATTTTCGTGACTCTTTTTTTTAACCACGATTAAGGGCAGCGCTGCAGTTGTTAAGTGAATCCTGTGGCTTTTAAGCAAGTCGGGTTCTTCCCCATTGACTTTGCCTGTTGGAAGCTAGCTGGAAAGTCGCAAAGGTCAATCACATCCTTGGATGCCAAAACCATCAGAAATACATGCTGGTTGCCAGGCACCCAACTTTTGATCACCTGATTGTGGGGCTGATGCAGGGGTGGGTTTCAACCGGTTCGCGGCGGTCCCTGCGAACCAGTTGGTTGGTGAACCCGGAAATAAGTAACTTCCGGGAACGGCGAAGTGCCCACCCGCCCGCCCGCGCTCCTTACTGGTCTTTGAAGGCTTCTGCGCTTCCACACAGACGCATGGCACATACAGCACTTGCGCGATTCTCCGCGAGCAGCTGGAGCATCATGCAGGGGCTAAGACGCATGCGTGAACTGTGTGCATGCATGAGGACGTCGCCGGCCTTGTTCCAACCGAACTGGTTGGAACGGGATTAGCAACCCACCACTGGGCTGATGTGACAGTTGTAAGAGAAAGGGCTATTAAAAGCCAGCCTAATTTAGCCATAAATAGCAATAGCAGTTAGATTTATATACCGCTTCATAGGGCTTTCAGCCCTCTCTAAGCGGTTTAAAGATGGCTGCAACTAGGAACTTAAAATCCTTGAGAGAACTTGTTAGGTAGGGTGAATGGAGAAGACAGGAGTCAGGTTGCAGTGACAACAACAGCTCTTTATTTGGCAAACTATGTACAGATTCAGCACTGGCCTGTCTGACAGCTTTCCCTTTTATAGGGAGCTGTCAGATGGCTCAGCCAATCCACTTCAAGTATTTTCCCGCCAGAATGGAGGACATTAGTAGAGCCTATTGCTCCAGACCAGTAGTAGGTTTTGGCTTCCATTCCAATCGATATGGCATGCACCACGGGGACACGCATTGTGCACACATGCACACCCACCACATCTGGCAGCTCCAACTGCTCGGCGGAGTGTCACACAGGCGCCGTACGCTACGTGCGTGTGTGCAAATGGCTCGTTTCCTTCAAATACAGGTAAGGAACAAGGGCGGGCAGGTGGGCCCTCCAAAGCACTGTTCTGGTATGGCGGCTGCTGCTTCCGGCACGCACCGGTACATGCGTACCGGGGCACACCGCCTGCAACCCATCACTGCTTCAAACTCAATATCTAACAGAACTCTATCAGTAGTTTTAACCCAGGGGTGTCAAAGTCGATTTTATTTGGGGTCGCATCAGGGTTGTGTTTGACCTCAGGGGATGGGCGTGGCCAGGGTGGACATGACCAACTCTATGTCTCTTGTATCAGAGGGTGCCTGTGGTTGCCCAAGCTCCGTTTTTGACTGTGATAGCAACCCTGCAACCCTCTGCCAGTGAAAACAGAGGTCAGAAGGGTTCCATTTCCATTGGCAGAGGCACCATGGGCCAGTCCTTTGCTGTTTCCAGGGTGGCCCTTCAGGCCAGATCTATGTACCTTGCTGGCCGAATCCAGCCCCCAGGATTTGCGTTTGACACCCCTGCTTTAAACCATGTTCTGCTTAGACCTGACTTCAAGAGAGGATATTTGCCTCATGCTTAAGGTAGTAGATGTGGATTTGGATGAAGTGGGTTAACTTTATTAATCTGTTAAACTTCCCTGCATGTCTGTGGTGATCACTGTGTGATTTTGGACCATTTACTCTTTATCAGATCAATATACAATATGGAAACATAAGAGGCGAATCTCTCATAGAAGCTGCTTGAGCTTTCAGAAGGAAATCTCTGATATAAGGCAAAAAGCAAGCAAGCTGTGTTGAAATGTTATGCTTAAGGGTTTTATTTTTTCCCAGTCCATATTTTACTGGCTGGATTTCTTGCACTCATATGCAGGCTGAAATACAGTTTTGTTATAATATTCTTGATGCACCAAAAAAAGGGGGGGGGAACCAAGAAGCATATAAAAACATTGGGTTTTAAAGTGCTAAACATGCAAAGAATAATGCTTTTCTACAACACAATGGGTATTTCATGAAAGCCATACTTAAAAATAGAGAACAGTTTTACACTTTTTAAATGTCACAAGCGAAGATAAAAATGGCCTTACAAATAGACACCTAAGAATTAGTCATTTCAAAAACGTGCACAGTTCTCTCCAGATGGAAACCTAGCATGTCGGAGAAGTTCCCTATAGGTTATTTTTTATTCAGTGTCATGATTGCTTTCAACTTTCAACTATTTTCAGTGTGTGTGTGTGTGTGGGTGTGTGCATGCGAGAGAGAGAGGGGGGGCAGGCTCGCAGCCATCTTTTCTTTTGGATCTTAGGGCCTGCCACACTTTCTATTATTCTATTATGGATTTTCTATTGTGGGGAAAGGGAGGGGGGATTATACGGAGTTGGATGAAATGTAGCCATAACAAAATTCTTCCTAGAAAGCCAAGGACATTCTTTCTCTCTGCACCTGACCAGAACTGGATGGCTGGAACTGCCAGTATGGCAGTGGAAGATTGGACCAACTTGTGAGGTGGGGGCATGATCGTGAACTTTCAACTGAGTTGGAGAACTGGGAAGCTTTCAGATTCAGGTTTTCCCAGATGTGCCAACATGGCTCTCCTAATAAATTGGAACTTTGAGGAATCATTTGCCTTGGACTCTGATTTACTTTCAGATGCTATTTTTGAACACTGGCATTAACCCAAACGTCCCTTAAAATGCTTCACCAGCGACCCCAAACCTCCGGGTGCTGTCCAGGGTCCTGAGACACAGAGTGGCAGTATGTGTCTGTCTGTCTATTTGTGTCTGTGTGCTTAGCAGATATTTCTATAATCTGTGCATTCTGGTTTAATCCATAACCACAGATCCGTGGTCATAGTGACCACAATAGTTTCCCAAAATTTTCAGAACATTCCTATTCTTAGAAATGGACCATTCCAGTTGTGAGTAGTATTTGTTTTCCCACCAATAAGAATGTATGCTAGATACAGAACTAAGTTAGATACGTTAAAGCTTTGATTATTAGGGGGGGAAATGTTATGATACAGGAAATAGTTAAATAAAAGAGGGATAAGGATAACAACGTACATATAGATATGGGTATAACATAAGGAAACTGGATGTAAATTGTAAACAGTGATTTGGAAAGGAGGATTAGAAAATTTTGTTATTAAACATTATGGATGTTTAGCTAGAATAGGACATAAGGATTCAATGTTAATGGAGGATTTTAGAAATAGTAAATGAAAGGCCAGTATGTGGTTATGTATTAAATCTTGGTATATTTTATGATGAATAATTATAGTCAAATGAAAATGGAGGTATGATGATAATATGTATAAATATCTGAGTTAAAATACTTGAGTTAATATGAATTATGTTTGTTGACTGTGAAAGAGATGCATGAAAGTTTTTTTTTTTTGTAACCAACTGATACACTTTCTACAGCACGCAAAGAAGGATGTTTGTTTTGAAAATAAAATATATAAAAAAGAATGCACACATTTGAATTTGAGTTTTGGTCGTTTTGACCGCAGATCTTCGTTAACATATTTTTTTAAAAAAATAATGTTGGGGCCAGGTTTTCTGCCAAAAGGAGTGCAATTTGGTGATCTAAAGTTTGAAGAAACTGTTCTAAAATCGTATGGAGAAGCAGAGAATAATCTAAGTGAAGTGGAATTGATTGTGACAAAAATTTTGTAATGGACTATGAGAAATCGCCGCCACTGATTCTGACATCAGTGATGATGAGGCTCCCAATGAAATTGAGAGTCTTATGAGTAAAATAAGAGGATTAAGAATGGTGAAATCCAAATGAAATATAATAGAAGTGGAAATAATATAAGGTGAGCGGTATCGATTGATAATTGCTATTAGAAAGAACAGGAAGCTCCGGTTCATATTGTATTGTGTAAATGTAATGTACGTCTAGGTTTTGTGTGTGTGTGTATTTTACATGTTTGTTAATAAAAAATAAAAAGATAAAATAAAAGCAGGTTGGATATGAGGTGACCAACTATCAATATAGTGATCTTGCAATAATCAAATGTCTTCTTTCTGATTATCCTGACAAATAAGAAGGTAGATTAGGGAAGCAGATCTAGGGGAGTCCTTAAGCATACAAGTATATAAATTGCAAAATCTATCAGTGGCAGGACACTAAAAAAAGAAAAAGAAATTGATGACCAGGTATAACCTATGTTGTGCAATAATTTATATGACAAGAACCAATTCAAAAGGTCTTCTGTACCTTTTGGAAGCAATAGATCCAGAACCGCTAGTCACAATATTGTTGTGCAATGACCTGGACTATGGCCAGCAGCAAGAAATCTCAAAAATTCACCTACTCCCCTAGAGATTTGGAAGTTATTATTTTCTAAAGAAATTATTAGTGCCATCATTCAGTGGATCAATGTAAAAATTAGAGAAGAAAGATTGAAGTTCAAAGATAGAGAAACAAAAAGTGACCTGCGCGACGTGGATTTGATAGAGAACAATACATTTTTTGGTTTACTGCTCTATACATCAATTTTTAGATCCAACCATTAAAACATTGAATGTCTTTTTGCTACTGAGGTCATTATGACCTCATGTCTATAATAGCATAGCCCAAATAGTACATCTATTTGTAAGGGTTAAAAGAATTCTGCAAGATCTAATCTGGGTCGGTCACCAGGACCAGAGGTTTAGTCTTCCAAGCTTTTGAACTTGTACTGGAGCCCATCCTCAGGGAACCTCTTGTCTGGAAGAGTGTTTCTCTAGACAGAAGTTCCCTGAAGATGGGCTCCAGCATGAGTCCGAAACCCGGAAAACAAAACCTATGATCGTGGTGGACTGGACCCAGACTGGACCTGCCATACTATCCTGGGACACGTATATTCACCTTCATTCATAAAAGAATTCTATTGAATCACAAGAAATCTCTACATAATATCCCTTGGTTTGTTCTGATGCCAAGAATTCAGAATGTCTTCTGCAGTTTTACAATTTCACTTGAGCTTGATGTCAGCACTCCTTCATTGAATAATTAGGAAAGAAAACCACGAGACTCCATTGATAGAAATCAAGTGTACTTTTACTAATTACAAATGATCAGAAGCGTAGCAAAGCGAAGACTTATTATTTAGGCGCGAAAGCTAGTGATATATAGAATAACCCATTCCCCACCCCTTGGCATCCCAGTTGCAGTCCAATCATAATTCTCCCAAGTGTCAGGTGTGAGATAACTTCGAAAGGCATCACCAAGATGGAATGTCGGTGCCGTTGGCCTTGGCGGGAACCTCCTCCGCATGTGCAGTCAGACAGGCAGCAGAACTCCAGAATCTTCCTCCAGCACAATTAGTAATCCCCTCCCAAATACCATGCCCTCCCTCCCTGTTTCAATGGCAGCCGAAGCAGCAGCAAAGCAGAGGCTGACACTTGAATTGAGCCAGCCGTGTGCAGCAGCTGCCAAAAAAGCCAACAAAGTTCTAGGCTTCATAAACAGAGGGATAGAATCAAGATCACATGATGTGTTAATACCACTTTATAATGCCTTGGTAAGGCCACACTTGGAATACTGCATCCAGTTTTGGTCATCGCAATGTAAAAAAGATGTTGAGACTCTAGAAAGAATGCAGAGAGGAGCAAGAAACATGATTAGGAATCTGGACGCTAAAACATATGAAGAACGGTTGCAGGAATTGGGTATGTCTAGTTTAATGAAAAGAAGGACTAGGGGTGACATGATAGCAGTCTTCCAACATCTCAGGGGCTGCCACAAAGAAGAGGGAATGAAGCTATTCTCCAAACCATCTGAGGGTAGAACAAGAAGCAATGGGTGGAAGCTAATCAAGAAGAGAAGCAACTTAGAGCTAAGAAGAAATTTCCTGACAGATAGAACAATTAATCAGTGGAACAACTTGTCTCCAGAAGTTGTGAATGCCCCAACACTGGAAGTCTTTAAGAAGCTGTTGGCTAACAATTTTTCTGAAGTGGTGTAGGGTTTCCTCCCTAAGCAGGGGGTTGGACTAGAAGACCTCCAAGGTCCCTTCCTCTGTTATTTTATTCTATTCTACTAAGGATGTCTACATAAAGTTCTCCCTTCCACTTTTGTCTATGTGTTGTCCATGCAGTTTTCCTGGCAACTGGGGGGTTGGGGGAAGGATAGAAATGGTTTGCCATTTCCTCTTCTTCCTAGGGTTGAGAAAGAGGGACTGGCATCATCCATTTCCAAATTCCACCATGCCACTTGGCCATTTGTGAAGCTTTGCTGGACCTAGAAGACTAAAGTGGCAATTGATGATGCTTTTCTTTCTTTCTTTGGTGATTTATTATCTGAACTGAGGAATATTTCCTCTTCCAATATTATATCCTCTTGCATTATTTTACATTGGATACTTGCAACACACACACACACACACACACACACAAACACACACACACAAACACACACACACACACACACACACACACATACTCCTGTTACTTGTCCAAGCTTCTGCCAACTTAGCAGTTCAAAAGCGTATAAAATGCAAGCAGTAGAAAAATAGGAACCACCTTTGGTGGGAAGGTAACAGTGTTCTGTGCATTTTTGGTGTTAGTCATGCTGGCCACATGACCTGGGAGAAGTCTTTGGACAGTGCTGGCTCTTCGGCTTTGAAATGAAGATGATCACCAGACCCTAGAGTCGAGAATGACTAGCACATATGTGCAAGGGGAACCTTTACCTGTGTGTGTGTGTGTGTGTGTGTGTGTGTGTGTGTGTGTGTCTTCCCTGCTGATCCATTTATCTCTGAACGTGTATTACTTTCCTTCTTTGAATTGCGTATAGTTCAGTTATCATTTGAAAATACCCACAAGCCTCTTTTCTTTCTGCTTTTTTTTTCTTTACAGGCTACTGAATGATTAAAGCTGAACCACGAACCACTGGGGCTCCTTGAGATTCAAAAAAACCTCCCGAATCCATGTGAATGTAAATCAGATCAGACATATAACATTATTTTTTTCAGACCCTTTTTCATTATGAATCTGTCAAGGTCAATTTCACTTAGGGTCTCGTTTGCCCAATCCTACATTCATTCTGCCTGATTTCCTTGTCCCTATTGCCATCTTTTTTCATTTTAAGGAACGTTCTGCATGATCATTTGTATCCATTCCCTCTTGCATTTAATAAATTGAATACATATATACATATATACATATACGTATACATACATACATACATACATACATACATACATACATGCATTGGATATGTATGAACTGGGTCAATTTGCATTAAAAATGAATGGAATGTCTTTATCCCCTAATTTTATCTGGAAGCTTTATCGTTAATACCAACAATAACTTAAAATGGCTTGGATCTATAAACCAGGATCCTCGGGAAATGATTGCAAAATTGGATCTGATAGCTACTTGCTGAAACAAGGATTTCATTTCAGTACCCCAGCACTTATTAATGTTTAGATAAGGAGAGACACAGTGGCTCAGTGGCTAAGACACTGAGCTTGTCGATTGAAAGATCGCCAGTGTGGTGGTTCGAATCCCTAGTGCTGCGTAACGGAGTGAGCTGCCGTTACTTGTCCCAGCTTTGCCAACCTAGCAGTTCGAAAGCACGTAAAAATGCAAGTAGAAAAATAGGAGCCACCTTGGGTGGGAAGGTAAGAGTGTTCCGTGCACCTTTGGCTTTTAGTCATGCTGGCCACATGACCATGGAGACGTCTTCGGACAGTGCTGGCTCTTTGGCTTTGAAATTGAGATGAGCACAACCCCTAGAGTCAGGAACGACTAGCACATATGTGCGATGGGAACCTTTAGATAAGGAAAGAGAAACAAGAAATTCCTTATTGAATCCAAGTAATAATTCTGCACTGAACCACTCCTAACTATAGATAGATACAACTACAATTGAGCCCAAAATTTCCATTGCTAAGTGAGATCTTTGTTAAGTGAGTGTTGCCCCATTTTACAACTTTTCTTGCCACAGATGTTAAATGAATCACTGCAATTGTTAAGTTAGTAACACGGTTGTTAAGGTTTCCCCCCTTCGCTTTTCTTGTCAGAAGGTTGCAACAGGGGATCACACAACCCTGGGACACTGCAACCGTCATAAATATGAGTCAGCTGCCAAGCATCTGAATTCTGATCATGTGATCATGAGAATGCTGCAAGAGTTGTAAGTATGAAAAACAGTCATAAGTCACTTTTTCAAGCCATTGTAACTTTGAATGGTCACTACAGGGAATCCCCAGTTATGAGTGCTCCCTTACCTAATGGTCAATGTTACGCAATAAGCACCCCCTAGTGCAGTGATGGCTAACCTTTTTGTCCTCGGGTGCTGAAATCATGCATGCTCGTGAAATAGTGTGCCCACGTGTATGTGTCCACCCCCCCATGCAATGTGCTCTGCCGACCGGCGCATGTACGTGCGAATCCCCCCCATGCATACGTGCATGAATCCCCCACAGCGAGGGGGGAGTTTTTGCCTTCCCCAGGCTTTCCTCAAGAAGGAAAGGGTTGAAAGGAGTCCATCCTCTGAAGGATGGATGGCTGAGTCAACCTTGAGCCTGGTGAGATTCAAACTGCCAAATTGCAGTCAGCCAGCAGTTAGCAGAAATAGCCTGCAGTACTGCACTCTCACCACTGTGCCACCAAGGCACAAATATTTAAGGGATACAGAAAAATACATTAAAGAGATAAAAACACAAACACAATTAAACAGAAATCAAATCTTCATTGATGAGATGATAATGATAATAATAATAATAATAATAATAATAATAATAATAATAATAATAATAATAATTTGAAACTCTATGGAGTCAGAAATAGAAATCCAATCATTGACAAACACAGTCCGAGTATTCAGCACATATATTTCAATGCAGTTTGGCATGGAAAAATGTGCCACTGTATTCATAAAAAGGGGCAAAATCACTGCATGTGAGGGAATTGAAATGCCCAATGGCCAATTAATTAAATGCAAAGAAAATGAAGCCTACAAATACTTAGGCATTCTGCAGTTGGATAACATCAAGCATGGAGAAGTAAAAACTATTGTCAGGCGAGAGTACACCAACAGAGTTAGGAAAATTTTGAAATCTAAATTGAATGGTGGAAATACAATCAAGGCCATAAATACCTGGGCAATACCAGTTATAAGATACACAGCTGGTATAGTTAACTGGACACAAGCTGATTTGGACCTTTTGGACTGAAAAACCAGGAAACTAATGACAATGCACTACAGTTTACATCCACGTGGTGATACTGATAGTCTATATCTGCCCCAAAAATCAGGTGGCAGAGGATTATTACAAGTGAAGCAAACAGTTGAAGAAGAAAAACATGCACTGGCTGATTATTTAAAAGAAAGTCAAGAACATCTATTAATCGAAGTAAAGAACAAAAATCTACTGAAGGCCCAACAGACGAAACAAGAATACAGAAAAGAAGTGATAAAATCAAGAATGGAGAGTTGGCAGAACAAAGCACTGCATGGCCAATTTATGGAAAAAATAAAAGATAAAGTGGATAGTGAACAAACTTGGTTATGGTTAACAACAGGTACATTAAAGAAAGAAACAGAGTCACTAATCCTGGCTGCGCAAGAACAAGCTATCCGCACCAATGCCATTAAGGCCAAAATCGAAAAATCCTCTGATGATGCCAAATGCAGACTTTGCAAAGAAGCTGATGAAACTGTTGATCACATACTCAGCTGCTGTAAAAAAAATTGTGCAGACTGATTATAAATTGCGGCACAATTCAGTAGCACAAATGATCCATTGGAATTTGTGCAAAAATTATAATATTAAAACAGCAACAAACTGGTGGGAACATCAGCCTGAAAAAGTCACCGAAAATCAGATGGTCAAGATCTTGTGGGATTTTCGCATACAAACCGACAAAATACTGGTGCATAATACACCAGACATCACACTGGTTGAGAAAAATAAGGTCACAATCATAGACATTGCAATACCAGGTAATAGCAGGGTCGCTGAGAAGGAACATGAAAAAATCGCAAAATACCAGGACTTAAAAATCAAAATTCAACGACTATGGCACAAACCAGCAGTGGTAATTCCAGTGGTAATTGGCACACTGGGTGCTATTCCAAAAGCACTGGAATTACATGTAAAACAGTTAAAAATTGACAAAATCACCATCAGTCAAATGCAAAAAGCCGCACTGCTTGGATCTGCACACATATTACGAAAATACGTTACGACGTCCTAGGCCCCTGGGTGGGACCCGACTAGTAACCAATGCCAAATCCGGCGAAACAACTGGCCGCTGTGATACAATTGTAGTATAATAATAATAATAATGTAATATGCACTCTGAAATAGCTTTAATAATATCTAAGGGAATAAATGGTATTTCACAAACAAAGAAATCCCTATAGACAATACACAGGAAAAACTTGTGATTGCTCATATATGCTTATATCCATTTCCACTCTCAGCCTTAAGCTCAATATTCCTCTTGTTTTTTTGCCTACTCCCCACAAACCTCCTATGGTTTTATAGGAAAGGAATCACATGGTCCAATCATAGCTCCTGACGAAATCTGACAAAAGTGGGAAATGACTGATGGTCGAAAAATTCAAAATGGCCGTCACAACTATGTAACGAAACCACCCGCTTTTTAAGTTCCATACCTAATGACTTTTTCAATGTCCCTGCAAGACATTATTATTTACTTAATAGGTATTCTGTTCGAGTCATTGTACCATTCATGCTATCACAACCTGTGAGGTAGACTGGTCGGAGAACCAGTGACTGGCTAAACTGATCACTTGGATTGTTGCGTTGAATGAGGATCTGGGTTTTTCTAGTCCAAATCCAATACTTTAATCTCTACCCGACCGAAGATTGATTTTTTGAAAATTATTCCCTTTGATCCCCAGAATGCTAAGTACGAGCATCCTGCTGAACTGTCAAATTATGCAGCAAAGGCAAAAACTCTACAGAGGATTTGAGGTGTTAGAAATCCCCATGAATTAAAAAATCACCCCAGGCAGCATCATTGCATGGAAGTTTTCAGCTTCATGTTAAGTCAGAGCAATACCACCATGTGTAATTAGCTGATACACTTATTTACACACTTACTTATTTACATACATATTAGTCCTAAATTCCCTAAAACGTCACTGTCCCTTGGGTAACATTTGAAACAACGCTGAAGGTTTTGTTGTGCTGACAGGCAGGTGACTCTGACAGCCTCTTTAGAAGTAAAAACTTTTGAAGCAGGGTTCTTTCTGTTTGGTTGAATTCTAGGGCTAGGCTCTGGGTTCAAGCCAGGGACTCCTGCATGTAAATGCTGCATTAGATTTTTGCATCACTGTATGTCGGGGAACAAATGTTTCTGTCATTCAGAGTTGATTGCATAGCTCTTGCATTTATACCAGAGGTGGGTTCCTACCAGTTCGGACTGGTTTGACCAAGTAGGTAATAACTCGGCCTGCCATACCCCTGAACCGGTTCCCTCGGCAGCACCATAAGCACTGCCATCTTGTTTTTTGCTTCTGTGCATGTGCTGAAGCATTTTTTTAGTACTGCATTTGCACCGAACCAGCAGTAGCAGTAGCCAGAACTTACCCCTGATTTATACCCCCAAAAGTAAGACCTATCCTGAAAATAAGCCCTAGTATGTGTGCACCTAATATAAGCCCTACACACACACTCAAATAAGTCCTACTTAACAGCCTGATCAGCTGGATGGTTGCCCATTCCATCTAGTTATTCGCAGTGCTGTGGCCAAGAAGTGGAGGTAGGGTGGTGGTGGAGTTGCCCCACATGCCCTGCACCGGCTTCAGGGTCCCTGCAGCCAGACCATCCATGCTCCAATACTAGCCTTGTGGCTGCAGCACCAACAGCCATGTGCAGCAGGAGCCCACGTGGTTGCCAGCTCACTTCTTTTGCTTGCCCACAGCCATAATGGAGCAGGAGGCCAAGCAATATCTTTGTGCCATGGCTGCAAGGCGAGGCATGTGTCGGGGCATGGATGGGCTGGCTGCTGAGGCCCTGGAGTACGCCAGTGTGGGGTGTGTGGGACAGCTCTACCCCCCCTCCACTTCACAGTGGCACCATTGGCATGTCATGCAGCCCCCTGCATGCTGCAAGGAAGCAGAAGAAGCGGGCTTCCCGTACATGGAAAAAAATAAGACACCCTCCCAAAATAAATCCTAGTGCTTATTTTGGGGTCCAAAAGAAAAGAAGACCCGATCTTATTTTGGGGGGAAATATGTATGTTTGCTGCCTTGAGTTATTTATAAAAATAATTAAGGTGAGATGTAAATAAATAAAAAAGAACACAACAAAACCATCAGCCTTTTTGTCTCCATATCTTTGAGTGGAATCAGCCTGAATGTTAATGTGATTTGGGATCACTTATTGTTGTTAAAGACCCATATGTTCTTCTCGACTCTATTCCTGTATTTGGAATCTATTCAAGAATTGTGGACTTTGGGGATATGAGGATTGGCTAAATAATTACTTTTCAACCGGTCGGAGAAATCTAGCCTGGATTTGCAACAATGAATAACATGCGTTGTGCCGTAAGGTTTGAATTAGGGTTTGTTTTCCTTTGGGGGGGTCTCTTGTGGAGTCAAGAAAAAAAGGCAATCAAACCATAGACATTATTTCTGCTTTCAAGCAAATGTTCTATTTGCAAATTATTCCTCAGATGTATTTCTTCCTTTTATTTCATTGATAAAGCAATTGATAAATGTAAATATTAATTTTGAGATTACGTTATGTTGTAAATCTTGTTGCATGTAGTTCTAGCTGGCTTCCACCCACATAATGCTCCAAAAAGACACTGAAAACCTGGCTTTTCTTGCAGATCTGGAGTCAGTGTATTGAGTGAGTCCATGTACGTAGTGACATGTAGGAAAGGTCTTGGGTGGTTGGAGAAGATACCTGCCTATGGAGTGTTTGGATAAGAGACACCATTGCCCATAACTGGATAATGGACATGGCAACAATCTCAGATGGGACTTCTTCCTAGTTTCTCAAGTTGCAAAGACAGCTGTCAAGCACAAGAATTAAGGAGCCAGGATAGAGCTCAAAATCACTACAAGTTTATCCTATGCTACCTGTTGTGGCCTGGCAGGAGCCGTTGGAGCTGCCACCAGACTCTGACACTAAGGGGCCTTATGAGTCGGCCCTGGAGGATGTGGAGGACCCTGGACATGGTTCTGACTCCAAGCAGGGCACAGAGAGGTCACCAGGTGACACCTGAGCCTTGGATCAGTGGGGAGGAGACAAGAGAGAGGGAGCCAGAAACCACCTGTGTGTTGTTCCAGGATGCATGCCGTCGAAGAGCTACTCGGCATCAAGAACAACTGTGTAATTACAGGAGGTAATTACGCTCAGCTAATGCTCATTAAGCTTCTCTCCTGATGATAAAAGAGACTGCTTGTGCCAGCAGTTGATTTGGCCTTCAGCCACCGAGAGTCTGGACTTATTAAAAAATATTCTCATTTATGTTTGTCTCGGCTTTCGTTCCTGGACGGAGGAGGGGGGGGTCAGAACAGCTACCTATGCACAAGAATCTGATCTACTAACAGTCAAGGCAAGTTGACGTCAGATAAGAGTCAATGAACTTCAAGGGGAGCTAATTTAGCTCTCTTACAAGAACATAGTGTCTTCAAACTGATATTGTGTTTGACCTCACCCACAGGCTGGTTATTTTCTACAACAGCAGGAGACTTTCACATTCATACTTGCAAGGTTCTGTCAACAAAGCTTCTACAATAAAGTTGAATTAGATCATCTGGTTGTGTATCCTATCAGGGGCGAACAATGGAACAATGTGTGAATTTGGCTCTTCTGTTTTGCAACAGTGCTCATCCCTGACATGAGTTGGAGATGCTTTACATCTACATAATATACTATAAACAAAGACAAATTTAATGTAATTAACATTTTAAGGTGACTTGGTTTTGAAAGTGAAAAGGTCCTTCAGAGTTCGTGATGGAAATTCTCTAATAACCCCTAGCAGTAACTCCTTAAAGTACCCAGGTCTTATTTCGTGATGGAATTACTGTTTTACGTAACTGTGGTGTGATCCCAGGAAAAAACTGAGTTGTTGTGGTGGCTGTGCAGCACAATTTAAATTCACGGATTTATGGATTTAGTTATGGTGTTCAATCTCACACTACACATTAGTCTGTGTGCAGCTTGACGTGCAGCTAAACCCACCTATCCTCCAATAAAACACACCATGTGTGTAGATCTGAATGCTTTATTGGAAGAACAGGATATGGTGAAACTGGGGAAAATAGGGACATCAGCGATGCTCTGTGTATGGGATGTGGGTTTGTCCTTGGATGACCATGTGCCACAGATTAAGATGGATTCTTCTTTGTGCTTCTGTCTTCTCTAAATGCTAAAGGAAATGGAGTCTGGCTTCCCAGCATGCACTTGTTTTGAGAGTGCAGGCAGATGGATAAAGAGATTGGGTCAGCTTCAAACAACATACTTGGTATTTGTCTCTCCAGCCACTAGATGGGGCTAGAGAGCAATAACAGTATATAAAAGATATATGCTGGGGCATGACACCTAGTATGGAATAAGCTTTGACCATGGGCCTTTACCTTTTCTTAAATTGCATTGTTCTCTTGATTTCAGCAAATGGTATTATTAGCGCATGATACCTATTCAGAGGGGAGAAACAGAACACTTGCAGTTGATCTTGGCAGCTTTAATGGCATGTGCATGACTTTTAAAATGCAACAGCCTCAAAGCATCAATTCAGTGTCCCCAAACCACTGAAAAATCCCGTAGTTAATGTGACACTTGTGTATAATTGTTGCAACTCCCTGAACAGGGAAATACAAGGTTACATTCATACTTCATCAGTGTTTTCCTCCTTGCTTTTGTTTTCGATTAGCAGAATGCAATAATGCTCACACCAGTCCTTGAACTGATTAATGCATCTCAGCAAAGTTGCTCTGGGTGCAATATGCCTTACTGTGATTGAAAACATCTGGATACAGTTTTCCATGACTTGCACTTGGCTGTCATTACGATGCATTAGGTCAGCAAATGCCATGGCATAGTTTCTTGCCAACGTTCTCAAGTACAAGTTCCTCAGTTTGAAATGTTCAAAACATCCGAATTGAAAGTTTTGAAAGAATGATAATATATGAACTTTAATACAAGAACATTCCTTCTTCTCCTATTTTAAATTACTACAAACAATTATCTTTTTATTCTATTCTATTCTATTCTATTCTACTCTGCTCCACTCTACTGTAGTAGAGTGTACTGTACTCTACTCTGTTCTACTGTATTCTGTTCTGTTCTGTTCTGTTCTGCTCTGCTCTGCTCTACTCTACTGTATTCTGTTCTGTTCTGCTCCATTCTGCTCCACTCCCCTCCATATATAGAGCCGAGGTGGCACAGTGGTTAGGGTGCAGTACTGCAGGCCACTTCAGCTGACTGTTATCTGCAGTTCAACGGTTCTACTCTCACCGGCTCAAGGTTAACTCAGCCTTCCATCCTTCTGAGGTGGGTGAAATGAGGACCCAGACTGTGGGGGCGATATGCTGACTCTGTAAACCACTTAGAGAGGGCTGAAAGCTCTATGAAGCGGTATATAAGTCTAACTGCTATTGCTATTGCTATATATTACTTTACAGCCCTCTCTAAGCTGCTTACAGAGTCAGCCTATTCTTCCCAACAATCTAGGTCCTCATTTTACTGACCTCAGAAAGATGGAAGGCTGAGTCAACCTTGAGCTGGTGAGAATCAAACTGCTGGCAGCTGGCAGAATAATGCACCTAACAATTGCAGGGTTCACCTATGATAAAAAAAAATTGCATCCGGACGTGTGGATGCCTTGAAGTGCCATCATGGTACAGTGGTTAGAATGCAGTATTGCAGGCTCATTCTGCTGACTGCTAGCAGTTCAATGTTGACTGGCTCAAGGTTGACTCAGCCTTCCATCCTTCTGAGGTGGGTAAAATGAGGACCGAGATTATTGGAGGCAATATGCTGACTCTGTAAACTGCTCAGAGAGGGCTGTAAAGCACTATGAAGCGGTATATAAGTCTAAGTGCTATTGCTACTTATGACTGCTATGGCTTATGATGAAAATTGTGGGCTCCGTTCCAGTCATAAGTTGAGGACTACCTGTACTGTATTTTGAACATCAGTTATCAGTAAGAGAAACAGTGTCCTACTGTCAGGAATTTGACCCTTAGTTTAATTTTGTTTAATGTATCTGCTATGCTTTAAACCAGGGATGTTAAACTGGCGGCCCGCGGGCCAGATGCATCACACACAGGCCACACCCACCTGTCAGGCTGCCAAAAAACACCCCCAATGAAATAAAACTCCGAGGCTTGTGTTTCCTCAAAGTTTATTAGAGATGTCATGTTGGCACATCTGGGAAAACCCAAATCTGAAAGCTTCCCGGTTTTCCCACCCAGTTGAAAGTTCAGGATCCTGCCCCAACCCCCACAAGTCCATCACATGGTCCAATCCTTCACTGCCACGAAGACAGATTCCTCCCATCCACATCCGCCCAGGTGCAGGAACAAAAGTGACCTTGAGTTTCTGAGAAAGAATGCTATTATGACTACACATCACCCAACTCCGTATAATCCCCCCTCCCATTTTCCCACAGTAGAAAGTATGGCAGGCCTGAAATCCCAAAAGAAAAGATGGCTTGCATGTCTGATGCCACCCCAGCTCAGTGAAGGGAAGAAAGATAACACAATGTGACAGCAATGCCTTGAGATTGACACCTGTGCTTTAGATTATGGCTGTCCAATCTTTTTGCTTCTCTGGGCCACATTGAGAGAAGAGCAATTCATTATCTATATATTTTATATGCGGCCCAGGACAATTGCTCTTCCTTCAGTGTGGCCAAGGAAGCAAAATACTTCCTTTATTATTTTTTATGATCTTGTAAGGCCACATTACCACCTGCCCAGGACCACAAGTGGCCTGAGGACCATGGATTGGACACACCTGCTTTAGACTGTTGATTAGTAATATTATTCATATTGTGTTTTGTATGTTGTCTGGTGCTTTTTTGAAAAAAAAAAAAACCTTGTTCTACCTTGCTTAGAATGTGCTTCAAATGGGGCAGTTTAAAAACAGAATAAAAATCAGTAGGTTTTAAGAAATCACTTGGTGAGTTGTATTACTTTTATATTCTGGGCTGGAACCTGGGATGCAGCTGTAAATCTGAGAGTTCTTGAGCAAAGATGTAGAAATCCCATCAGCTCAAGCATGGTTCCCCAAAAATAGAATGAGCGAGGATCTAAATGGGAGGGACCATCTTTACATTTTAAAAAATGTGAGACCAAAATGACAGAATAAATATATATGGAATAGCAATAGACTTACATGCCACTTCACAGTGATTTACAGCCCTCTCTAAACAGTTTTTACAGAGTCAGCACATTGCCCCAACAATTTTGTCCACCTCGGATGGATGGAAGGCTGAATCAACCTTGAGCCTGGTGAGATTCGAACTGCCAAATTGCAGGAAGCAGACAGTCAGTAGAAGTAGCCTACAGTGCTGCACTCTAACCACTGCACCACCGCGGCTCTATAGCAATAGCAATAGCAGTTAGACTTATATACCGCTTCATAGGGCTTTCAGCCCTCTCTAAGCGGTTTACAGAGTCAGCATATCACCCCCACAGTCTGGGTCCTCATTTCACCCACCTCGGAAGGATGGAAGGCTGAGTCAACCTTGAGCCGGTGAGATTTGAACCGCTGAACTGCAGATAACAGTCAGCTGAAGTGGCCTGCAGTACTGCACCCTAACCACTGCGCCACCTTGGCTCTATATATTTCTATCTATATATCTATGTATCTATGTATCTATGTATCTGTGTATCTGTGTATCTATGTATCTATGTATCTATGTATCTATGTATCTATGTATCTATGTATCTATGTATCTATGTATCTATGTATCTATGTATCTATGTATCTATGTATCTATGTATCTATGTATCTATGTATCTATGTATCTATGTATCTATGTATCTATGTATCTATGTATCTATGTATCTATATCTATATCTATCTATCATCTATCTATCTATCTATCTATCTATCTATCTATCTATCTATCTATCTATCTATCATCTATCTATCTATCTATCTATCTATCTATCTATCAATCATTATATCAGTAATGGTATCTTGTTACCTTCACTACCAGTTTGGTAGTGGGAGTGCACGAAAATGTTTGTCCAAGGGAAGAAAAGTTTAAAATGTACTTTTAAGGAGCCTTGACAAAAAAAAGTTTAAACTTGAGAAGCTGCAGGAAGAGAAAATTAGGATGTTACAGCAGATAACTGCTCCTTTGGGAAAAGAAAAATGATTCAGTAACATGAATCCAGATCTAACAACAATCACAGAATATTTTTTTTTAAAAAAAAACACAATTAAGCATTGTCTATGGGTGTGATTGCTGAAGTCATTTAATAACATGAGCACTGAATCTAAAGTCTTTTTACACTTGCATCTTTTACAAAGATGTTCCAAGTAAGTAATTTAGTAGGAATAAACTATGAATTTAATTTATATGTTCATTAATTGTACAATTAAGCCAAATACTAACTGACTGTAGAATTATAGCCAAATGGAATAGTGAACTAAGCGTAATTAGTTCTACTTCTCTTCCCCCATTTTTATTGCAAACATAATTTTGGATAATCTCCCCTACCCAATTCATTTTTGTTTGGTTTTATTGATGCATAAATCACTGCAGCATAGAGATTTAATTGTGCAAAATATGGTTTATTCTCATTGTTCTCTTGCTGTGAGAATATCCCATGCAGAAGAGGATTTGATTATGGAACAGGGGAATGGGAACATACGTACAAAATATGCTGAACAAAATAACCAGCCAAACAACGTTCTTATACCCGAACATAATCTTTTGTCAATTTTCTGTGCTGTGTTAATATACCTGTAGTAAATAAATAGAATCTAATTTAGATTTAATGCATACATCATTGGTCCCATGCATCAGGACATTTTTTTTAGTCCTTCTCCTAGGAACCATTTTCTAGAAAAACATGAGAAACAGTGGAAAGCTAGTCACAAAAGAGAGGTAGGAAGTGAACTGGGCATGGCTAGTCTAGTGAAGAGAAGGACCAGGGGAGACATGATAGCAGTGTTCCAATATTTGAGGGGCTGCCACAGAGAGAAGGGGGACAAGCTATTTTCCAAAGCACCTGAACATCAGACAAGGAATAATGGATGGAAACTGCCCAAGGAGAGATTCAACCTAGAAACAAGGAAAATTTTTCTGACAGTGAGACCCATCAACCCATGGAACAACTTGCGTTCAGACCAGGGGTGGGTTTCTTGCCCCGTTCCAACCGCTTCAGTTGGAACGGGGCCGGCGGCATCCTTGTGCACGCGTGGAAGCGCATGCATACTAGCCTCTGTGTGATGCTCCAGCTGCTCCTGGAGGATCGCGCAGGCGCTGTATGCGTCCTGCGCATGCGTGGAAGTGCAGAACTCGTCAAAATTGGGTAAGGGACGCGGGCGGGCGGGTGGACCCTTCGCCGTTCCCGGAGGTTACTTACTTCCGGGTTCGCCGACCAACCGGTTCGCGGGGACCGCCGCGAACCGGTTGAAACCCACCCCTGGTTCAGACGTTGTGGGAGCTTCATCCCTGGAAGCTTTTAAGAAGGGATTGGACTAGTCTGATGAAGAGAAGAGAAGGACCAGGGGAGAAATGATAGCAGCATTACAATAATTGAGGGGCTGTCACAGAGAGGAGGGGGTCACACTATTTTCCAAAGCACCTGAAGGTCAGACAAGGAATAATGGATGGAAACTGACCAAGGAGAGATTCAACCTAGAAATAAAGGAGGAACTTTCTGACAGTGAGAACAATCAACCAATGGAACAACTTGTCTCTGGAAGTTGTGGAAGCTTCATCACTTGAGACTTTCAAGAAAAGATTGGACTGTCATTTGTCAGAAATGATGTAGGGTCTCCTGCTTGAGCGGAGGGTTGGATTAGATGACCTATAAGGTCCCTTCCAATTCTGTTATGTTGCCTTTTCTACATTCCAATATCCTGTGTTCATATCTTCCTGTCTAAAAATGTACAGGTAGTTCTTGACTTATGATCACAATTGAACCCAAAATTTCTGTTGCTAAATAAGGCAGTTTGCCCAATTTTATGATCCCTTCTGCCAAAGTCGTTAAGCAAATCACTGCAGTTGTTAAATAAATCATGCCTAAATGGCAGTAAATATAAAAAACAGTCATAAGTCACTTTTTAAAGTGCTATTGTAATGTGAAGGTTATTAAACAAATGCCTGTAAGTCAATCATTTGAATTTTCACAAATTTGGTTTAGATTTTTGGTATAAGGAGTTTTAGAAATAAACCTGTATCAGGGATGTCAAACATCGTCACGTTGTTGTCACATGATGTATCATGAGTTTCCCCCCCTTCGCTAAAATGGGGTGGGCTTGACCAGCATGTGATGCATCTGGCCCACGAGCCGTGAGTTTGACACCCCTGATCTACATGTAAAATGGACCATCAGAAAAGGTTGTTATTGTTAGTTGCGAAGTTGTGTCTGACCCATCGCAACCCCATGGACAACATTCCTCCAGGCCTTCCTGTCCTCTACCATCCTCTGGAGTACATTTAAGCTCACGCTGACTGCTTCGGTGACTCCATCCATCCATCTCATTCTCTGTCTTCCCCTTCTTCTTTTGCCCTCAATCTTTCCCAGCATGAGGCTCTTCTCCAGTGAGTCCTTCCTTCTCCCAAAGTATTGGCCAAAGTATTTGAGTTTCCTCTTCAGGATCTGGTCTTCTAAAGAGCGGTCAGGGTTGATCTCCTCTAGGACTGACCGGTTTGATCACCTTGCAATCCAAGGGACTCATAGGAGTCTTCTCCAGCACCAGTTCAAAGGCCTCAATTCTTCGGCGCTCAGCCTTTCTTATGGTCCAATTTTTACAGAAAAGGAGACAAGATGGAAATTATATAGATGTAACCTTTCCTCCTCCTCCTCCTCCTCCTCCTCCTCCTCCTCCTCCTCCTCTCCCTCCTCCTCCAGCCCAATTCCTCCTTTATGGATTTAACTGAACAGATTCACCATTGTGCCATGTAATGGCTAAGCTACTGAATTTAAGAGTATGAAGACCTAGGTTCAACTCCATCCTTGAACTATGGAAACTTCCTATTTTAAGCTGGCTTCTTGTAAAGATTAAAGGGAGTTCCTTTTGTAAACGTCCTGGAGAAAAGACAGAATACAAATATCACAAAATCTCAGCAATGCATAAATAAAATAGGAAGTGTCTAGCCTGGCTGTATCTCTTAAAAAACCTCTTAAACATGATCTCCCGCAGATATGATGGGTTAACAAAAGCCAGAGTTTCTAGTTACACAGCCAATGATGGAAGCGATGTGGGATTCTGAGAATTAAACACCTGTCATACATGGTAGGAACTAGTTTAAGAAAAGCTGCTGAATTAGCATAGCTCTTTCTTCTGCTCGGCCCAAGGGAAAACCTTTCTCTCTGCAGAAATGTATAAATGCTTATAAGGCAAGCCTTGCTCACTTGACTAGATCTAGCATCCTGGGCCATGAAGCAAATCCAGGCTCTTGAGTATGTCCTAAGAGTACACAAGGAGTCTGTGCAATTTATTTGTATACTTATTTGTTATGAATTGGATGCCCGGCTTTTGTCGGCTTATATAAGCATCGAAAGCCAGATCCATTGGGATCATCTTTTGCTTAATCCCAATCACGTGCCTTTTTTTTAAAAGAGTTTTTCTGACTTAGGTTTGTGTAATGTATTATTACTCTCTTCTAATGATGTAGGCCTCAGGTAGTGTGTCCCTTAAGATGTAGCTACACTCATGGTTTCTTTTCAATCCCTACTGTGCCAAGCTGTCCATGGGGGGCTGAAGACAAGATTGCCAACTGCTTAAGAATCTAAGAAGCATTAGAAATTTTAATGTTCACAATAAAACATTTAGTGCTCTTTTAATTATCCAACTGTGCATTGGTATCTAATGTGTATCTGCCTGCAGTGCTCTCTGTCTGTCTGTCTGTCTGTCTGTCTGCCTTTCTCTCTCTGACTCTCTGTCTATCTCTGTCTATCTCTGTCTCTCTTTGTCTCTCTCTTTCTGTCTCTCTCTTTCTGTCTCTGTCTCTGTCTCTCTCTCTCTCTGTCTGTGTGTGTGTGTGTGTCTGTCTGTCTCTCTATCTGTCTCTCTCTATCTGTCTCTCTGTCTCTGTCTGTCTCTGTCTGTCTCTCTATGTCTCTCTGTGCCTCTCTCTCTCTCTGTGTGTCTGTCTCTAGTTGTCTTTCTCTCTCTGTCTCCATCTCTCTCTCTGTCTCTCAGTCTCCCGCTCTCTGTCTCTATGTCTGTCTGTGTCTCTCTGTCTGTGTCTCTCTCTCTGTCTCTCTGTCTGTATCTGTCTCTCTCGGAGAGAGAGAGAGAGAGAGACAGACAGACAGAAAGACAGACAGACACACTATATATATATATATATATATATATATATATATATATATATATATATACACACAGACAGACAGACACACACACACAGACACACACAGACACACACACAGACACACACAGACACAGACACAGACACAGACACACACACACACACACACACACATATATATATATATATATGTTATATTTGTGCTGATAAATAAATAAAGGGAGACTAGTATAGATCTATTTCAAGCTATTTAGCTCTCATCAGCTAGCCATACCCTTGCTGGGAATCGAACCTTATTTATCAGCACAAATATAACAAATGTAACAAAAAGGCAACAGTAAAAAATATTGGGTTTCTGTCTGGATGGTCTCTTGTGACGAGCCGAAGGACAGAGAATGGAAGTGTGACCTTCCTCCCATGTTTGGGCATACCAGGGGTTGTGACTATATATATATACACATACATACATACATACATACATACATACATACATACATACATACATATACACATACACACACACACATTCATACACACACACATGTTCGTTCATTCGTTCGTTCGTTCGTTCATTCAACTGGTTTGAGCAACTTCCCTGCAGTTAATGAGGCTCTGGGACATGGTAGTGAGCAGATAGGAAATCGATTACAGTCAAAAGTTATAGCTATAAAATTGCCCATTACTGGATTGATCTCTTTATTCCTCTAATTTTGCAAATCAGATGCCCCAGGGTATAAACTGACAAAAACAGAGAAGACATTTGTGCCTTTGGATTAGGTTTGGTGGGTAGCAGAATGACATGCGCTGATACATTATGGCTTGTACATAGCACATGGTTTCTGTACAGCTCTCTGAACACTTGTGGCTGGCTCAAACCTGCCTCTGGTTTGATAACCGCAACATCAAATGACTAATCAAGGAGAGAAGCAACTTAGAACTAAGGAAAAATTTCCTGACAGTGAAAACAATTCATAAGTGGAACAGCTTGCCTCCAGAAGTTGTGAATGCCCCAACACTGGAAGTCTTTAAGACGATGTTGGATAGCCATTTGTCTGAAATGGTATAGGGTTTCCTGCCTAGGCAGGGGGTTGGACTAGAAGACCTCCAAGGACCGAGTGGCTGGTGTGTTTCCCTCCTACTAATTGGCCAAGTGTTCCACCTCTCAGGCTGGGGGGTCAAACAGTACACCCCTCAGACAGGGTTCGCAATTTGGGAGTCCTCCTGGACCCACAGCTGACTTTTGAACACCACTTGTCAGCTGACCAGGGGGGCATTTGCCCAGGTTCACCTGGTACACCAGTTGCATCCCTACCTGAACCGGGAGGCCCTCACTACAGTCACTCGCGCCCTTGTGACCTCTAGACTGGACTACTGCAACGTGCTCTACATGGGGCAGCCCTTGAAGAGCATTCGGCGACTCCAGCTTGTCCAGAATGCAGCTGCGCGAGCGATCGTGGGTGCACCTCGGTTCACCCACATAACACCTATCCTCCGCGAGCTGCACTGGCTGCCTATTGGTCTCCGGATACGCTTCAAGGCACTAGTCGTCACTTATAAAGCCCTTCATAGTATTGGACCTGGGTACTTGAGAGACCGCCTCCTGCCGATTACCTCCACTAGACCGATTAGATCCCACAGATTAGGCCTCCTCCGAATTCCATCCGCCGGCCAGTGTCGACTGGCGACTACCCGGAGGAGAGCCTTCTCTGTGGCTGCTCCGACCCTCTGGAACGAACTCCCTGTGGAGATTCGAACCCTCACCACCCTCCAGGCCTTCTGCAAAGCCCTAAAAACCTGGCTGTTCCGACAGGCCTGGGGCTAAAGACCCGTTGCCCCTGTCTCGAATGGTATGATTGTCGTGTGTTTTAAATTATGCATTGTTTTGTGTCGTTTTTAATTTTGTCTGTATCACCCCTTCCCTGGTTTGAGTTGTGAGCCGTCCTGAGTCCCCTTCGGGGGAAAAAGGGCGGCATATAAATAAAATAAACATTCAACATTCCAACTCTGCTATTGTATAATATTAGGCATAAAAGCTGGCTGGGTAACTTTGGGCCAATCACTCCCTCTCAGCCCTGTCCACCTCCCACAGTTGTTGTGAAGAAAATAGGAGAAAGGACGAGTATTAGCAATAGCACTTAGACTTACATACAATCCAATGTTGGCTGGCAACTACCCGGAGGAGAGCCTTCTCGGTGGCTGCTCCGACCCTCTGGAACGAACTCCCCGTGGAGATTTGTACCCTCACCACCCTCCAGACCTTCCGCGTAGCCCTTAAAACCTGGCTGTCCCGACAGGCCTGGGGCTAGAGACCTCAACCTCACTCGAATAGTATGATTGTTGCATTTTTTTTGTTTTTTTTAATGATGTATTGTTTTTTATGTTTGTAATCTTGTTTGTCCCCCCTCCCCCTGAATTGTGAGCTGCCCTGAGTCCCCCCAGGGAAAAGGGCGGCATACAAATAAAGCAATTACAATTACAATTACATACCACTTCACAGTGCTTTTCTGCCCTCTCTAAGGGGTTTACAGAGTCAGCATAATTGCCCCAACAATTTGGGTCCTCATTTTACCCACCCTGGAAGGATGCAAGCCTGAGTCAACCTTTAGCCTAATGGGATTTGAACTGCCAAATTGCAGTCAGCGGGCAGTCAGCAGAAGTAGCTTGCAGTACTGTACTATAACCATTGTTTCACCATGGCTCAGGTATGTTTGCTGCTTTATTTATAAAAATAATAAAGGAGGGATCTAAACAAACAAATAAATAAATAAGCATTCTGAATTCAAGTACTTTGCAGTTAAATGAGATGTTATCCAATTTCATTGTCAGGGCTGCAGATATATCTTTTTTAGGGTCTTTAGCCTGCCACACTCTCTCTTATTTCATTATGTTGTTTCATTAGTGTAGTAGTTGGGAGGGGGAATAGAAAGGAGTAGAATTGTGGAATGTGTTGTTGTCATTCTTTTCTAGAAGCCAAGGTCATCTTTTGTCTCCATATCTCTGCACCTGACCAGAACCAGCTGGGTGGAGATGCCAGCATGGAAGAAGAAGATTGGACCATGCGATGGATTTGTGGGTGTGGGAACAAAATCATGAACTTTCAGCTGGGTGGGAATCCTAGGTAACTTTCAGAATTGGGATTCCATAGATGTGCTAAGATGTCTGACTTGTTAAATTGGAACTTTAAGGATCGTTTTGCCTTGGACTCTGATTTGATTCTGCATGATACTTGTAATGCTGACATTCATATATTTTAAGCAACTTTGGGATACAATTCCCTGGGCACAGGCCATTTCCTAAATACAGGGAAATAAAGCAGAATCTAGAGCCATAATGGAATCAGGCATCTAATATATTTACTGTAATAATAAAGTAAAGCCGTAGTAAAAAGAGTACTTTACAATCCTACAATAAAACTGTAGGGGAAGGAGTGTCAGAACCTGGAGGTGGGGTTAAAGAGTGATCAGCTTAGAATTCCTACATGGCTGCAAGTGAATTAACTCAACCTCTCTTAAATTCCATTGGCCCTTATCTAACCAAAAACAGGCGCTAGCTATTAGTTGAGAAGATTCCTGATTGGGTAGCAATCCATTAGTTTCATTGGACTTTCACATGGAGACCTGATCTGACACGCACAACAGAAATGGAGGCATTGCTTATCAAAAAGGATGAGACAAAACTGATTACAGAAATATAAATGGAAAGATGAGTACGCTGGTGTTTCATTCTGTGGGTCAAAATGAGCACCATGGTGGTTCATTAGCAAAGTTGCACATACATCTGATATCAACATGTGAAAAAGGGCTTTGAACATGGCTGCCATATCACTGGTTTGACCTTGCAGGGATTCGGGAGAACCTCTAGCTAACATTCTGTGCAGTTTGGAGAACCAGCAAATCCCACTCCTGGCTGGCCACACCCACCCCTCCCCTCCCAGAAGTCCCTACACAACCTGTTTTCGATGCAAGTGCAGGGCATGTGTGGAGGCTCAGAGAGGATGATAAATGGGCCTACTGGAAGTTCGGGAATGCCAGAATCGGGCCTGTTTCCAGCCTCCAGAGACTTGAGGAAAACCTCTGGAGCCTGGGGACGGCAAATATGCCCCCTCCACCGTGGTGCAGGAGACTGACTAGGCCACAACCACCATGGCCACGCCCACCCAGCAACTGGGCAGAGAACCTGTTGCTAAAGTTTTTGAAGCCCAGCCCTGTAAACATGCCTCCCCCGCCCATGATCTTTGCCGTGAAGGAATCCAGGTCTGGAAACTCTAAAGATATCACCAGAACTGTATTCTATTGAACACAATAAAACATAACTCACCATCTTTCAAGCGCGCTTATGTTTTGGCTTGCCTCCCTTGTTCACCCTATTAATTTAAGATAGAGGCAGTCTGACTTTATTTCATATACTTGCTCTGTTTCTTGGGCTTAAAGATTGCTTCTTTTTTGGGGGTAAAATATAGTTTCTTCATTTCTCCAACATTATCTCTATCGCTCTCTAAGGATGATTCCTTTTTAAAACAAATCTCGAACAAAGCAATGGGATTTAAACTTCCGTTTGCAAAAATGGGAAGGAGTTTGTGTCAGCAGTGCTTACACAGATGTGCTACATAAATACCAGCAGAAACCCTCTTGCTTATGTCTGGATATTTCAGCACTCATAGAATTCTTGTGAAAGCCATCCTGAAGAAGTGTTAGTTCAATATCAGCAATTGTTTTCTTTCCACTCTCTGCTCTGCGGATCCTATTCCCTTATTAAAGAGACACCATGAATGATTTACTTCTCAAAACTAAAATATCTGTTTGCTGGATTATTTTGAAAAAAAAAAAATGAAGGCAGTAAAAATGAACAAAAAAAACCTCTTGTTTCAATGGTTTTTTTGTTTTTTGTTTTTTTAGAACAAAGAATCTAACCCAGTGGTAAAAGATAGTTGGTAGAATTTAAGATTTGATTGTCACAAAGCAGTCAGATGCACACAAACAAATCGCAAACAAATTAGGCAAGAATGCAGCAAGTATGACAGTTGATAAATTTGTTTGGAAGAAAGTAAACATGGCATATAAAACATAGATAAGAACAGATACGGAGGTAATGAGGCTTTTGTTGTTCCTGGTGATATAAATTATGGATCAAGATGACAAAAACGTTGATAATTATTGGCCATGTTTTGTATCTATATTAGAAAATAATGGAAAATGTTCAAAGCAGTATTAAAAGCCGTGTAAATATAATAAGAAATTATAAGTATCGCTACAACAAATATTTCTGAAGTACAGATATGTTTTCCTCATGAGGTAATATTAAATTAATGAAAAGAAAAGAATTCCCCTATAATTTAATTATGATCCTGTTGGAAAAGCTTGGAGCCTCTATTGAGTTATTGAACTTTCAGATTCTGTTTTCATGGAGGAACAGAAGAAAAACAAGAGAGGAAAACTTGAAAGAGATTAAGAAAGTTAAAGAAAATAAAGAATGACATCCCCCCTCCCCATCCATCCCCTCTACGCATTCAATTCAGGGGTGGGCTGCTGGAGGTTCTCAGGGGTTCGGGAGAAACTCTAGCTAAGATTCTGTGCAGTTCTGAGAAATCCCAAATCCCACTCCTGGCTGGCCCCGCCCATCCCACCCCGTCCTTCCCAGGAGTCCCCATGTGGCCTGTTTTGCATGCAGGTAAGTGCAGGGCGCATCCAGAGGCTTGGGGAGAGCAAAAAACGGGCCTACCAGAAGTTCAGGAAGGCTAGAAATGGGTCCGTTTCCAGCCTCCAGACTGCTTCCGGAGCCTGGGAAGGCCATTTTTGCCCACTTTGGAGGTTAGAGGAAAGCCTCTGGAGCCCAGGGAAGGCAAAAATGCACCTCCCACCATGGTGCAGGAGGCTGACTAGGCCATGCCCACCATGGCCAGGCAGAGAGCATCTTGCTAAAAATTTTGAAGCCCACCCCTGATTTGATCTACCATAGCAATAGCACTTAGATATATATGTTGCCCCATAGAGCTTTTATAGACTTCTCTAAGCAGTTTACAGAGTCAGCATGTTGCCCCCAACAACCTGGATCCTCATTTTTACCAACCTGTTGTGACTCAGCAGAAGTTTGTTGTAAGTTGAGTCGGGATGCAGGAATAACAATGCAGCTGGAGCTCGTTAGTGTCGTCTTCTGGAGATAAAAGGACTGATGGTGCCACGCCCTGGTTGCAGAAGTCAACGTTCATTGTTCGTTCGTGGGTCATCATTCGTGTATGGAGAATTCAGTTCCGTTCCTGTTTGAGTTTGTGAGACACTTGGATAAGTGATTTTTCTTATTGAAAACTTGGTGCTGTAAGAGTTTTGTTTCTACATTCTGCTGCATAACCCTTGTTTGAAAGAGACTTTATCTAGGTTTATTTTGGGCTCGCAGCCAGCGTGAGCCGAGAATGATAAAGTTATTTCCTTTTAAGTCTGTCTGACTGTCGTCTGTTAACGAGCGAAGAAGGGGGATCAGAACACAACCTTAGAAGGCTGAGTCAAGTTCAAGCCAATTCAGGATCGAACTCCTGGCTGTGGGTGGAATTAGTCTGCAAGACTACATTCTAACCACTGGGCCACCATGGCACAACCTTTCTAGGTAACAGATTTGATGGCATATAATTAGTCAAAAAGGAAACTAAGGCAGTAGCAGAGGTGGGTTCTTACTGGTTTGGACCGGTTTGGCTGAACCGGAAGTGGTTTGGTGGCCTGGGTCGCTGGAACCGGCAGTGATCCAGGCTTACCACATCCCTGAACTGGTTCTTGTTCTTTGCTTCTGCGCATGCACAGAGCAATTTTTATTGCACTTTGCATGCGCGCGCAGTGCGGCCACGGGCAAACCAGCAGTAGTGACTACCAGAACCCACCTCTGGGCTGTAATGTATATGTGTAAAGAATATACTGAGTTTAGAGGCAGCTCCACATACCATTTTTCCTTTCTGTTGGGTTGTAATCCCCCAAAGCAGGGTCTTTCTTGGTTTTTTTTTTCATTTGTCTTCAAGACATCCTGAGGGATTTCTTTCAGCTAAACATTGATATAAAAATATCTCCAATAAATAAAAAGAACCCTCAGGCTAAAAAAAACCCATGTAATTACATTCCAGTATTTATGGATGGAAAATTGAGGGGAGGGGGGGGAATTTGCTGGAAGGGAAATTCAGAACTGGGGAAAGAATTCACGGTGTATTGGCGGTAATGGGAGATACAAGGCCAGGTTATACTCACCTGTGTTTCACCTTGACAAGGTCCTCTTCACCAGTGATGGACTTCAAAAAAATTAGCAAGGGGTTCTCTGCCTGGTTGCTGGGTGGGCGTGGGCCTGGTGGGCATGGCCTAGTCAGCCTCCTGCACCACAGCGAGGGGAACATTTTTGTATTCCTCGAGGGCAAAAACGGCCTCCCCAGGCTCCGGAGGTCCTCTGGAGGCTGGAAACGGGCCTATTTCCAACCTTCCCAAACTTCTGGTAGGGCTGTTTTTCTCCCTCCCTGAGCCTCCGCACGCACCCTGCACTTATGTGCATCCAAAACGGGCCACATAGGGACTCCTGGGAGAGGAGGGGTGGGGTGGGCAGCCCCAGCCAGGAGTGGAATTTGGGGGTTTTCCAAGCTGCACAGAATCTTAGCTAGAGGTTCTCCCAAACCCCTGCGAACCTCCAGCAGCCCACCCCTTCTTGTCACTGTAGAGTGAAAGTGACTCATCTGGCTGACATTGTAAGACACCTCAATAAGATGCCTTCGTAATGCTTCGAGGGTTTTCCACTGTTTTAAGAAAATTTAACAAAGCAGCCATACCACTTAGGAGGCCTTCTCTACCATGTCCAGATGCTGCAGGAGGTTTTTACACATCCTTTGATGTTACTGAAGGTGTTGTACCGGAACCAAGGCATCAAAACTATGTTTTGTTTTTTCTAGAAGGTCTGGTCTGCTTCTTTTCTGAAGCAGCTTCAAGGGGTTTTCAAAGCGTCTTTGAAACAAAGCTCCCCTAAAGAAGCTATGGATGACCCAAGAGTCTACCTTATATTTTCTTGTGGCTCTCCTACAATGGTTGCTTCTTCCCTCTCTGTCTAATATGTGCATATGTGTTTGTTTGTTTGTTTGTGGGGGAGAGAGAGAGGGAGGGAGGGAGAGATATGGAGAGGGAGAGAGAAATAGAGACAGAAGGAGAGAGAGAGAAACAGAGACAGAAACAGAGGGAGGCAGAGAGTGAGGGAGGGTGAGAGAGAGAGACACACACAGACAGAGATGGAGAGAGATGGAAGGAGAGAGAGAGAGAAAGAGAAAGTGAGAGAGGAAAACAGAGACAGACTCAGAGAGAGGGAGGCAGAGAGGGAGGGAGGGTGAGAGAGACACACACAGAGAGAGAGAGATGGAGAGAGAGAGTCAGACGGAGAGAGAAATAGAGACAGAAAGACAGAGAGGAAAACAGAGAGACTCAGAGAGGGAGGCAGAGAGGGAGGGAAGGTGAGAGAGACAGAGACAGAGAGAGGGAGAGGGAAACAGAAGCAGAGGGCAGGAGGGAGAGAGACAGAGAGAAAGAGAGAAATAGAGACCAAAGAAGAGAGAGAGAAAAAGGGACAGACACAGAGGGGGGCGAGGCAGAGAGAGAAGGTGTGTGTGTGTGAGAGAGACAGAGACAGAAGGAGAGAGGGAGAGGGAGAGGGAGAGGGAGAGGGAGAGAGAGAGAGAGGGAGAGAGAGAGAGAGAGAGAGAGAGAGAGAGAGAGAGAGAGAGAGAGAGAGAGAGACTTTTTATCCAGTTAAAGTGACAACTTTTTTAGTTTCTCCCGTGAAGAACTGGCAGCTCAGCATTAGCACCATTGAAAGCCAACATACTGTCAGAGCTGTTGGCTGTCTGAAATAATTTAGATAGGGGATTTCCCTAAGAATCATGCAGCCTAAATTAAGTTATTTAAATTATGCTGGTGGTGCAAGGGCTGGTGTCACTGCCTCCATATCAGCTGAGTTTGGTGAACAACAAAGCAAGTGAAAATAGAAGGTTGCATCATGGTGCAAGGTTGTATGAAACCCACATGTAGAAAAAGAAATCATTATATTGTTAACATTGTCAATTATACATTGTATTTAAGACTCATTTTATCAGAGCATGTCGTGGTGGCATAGCAGTTAGAATGCAGTATTGCCAGCTAACTGACTGCTCACTGCTAGGAGTTCAATCGCGACTGACTCAAATTTGTCTCAGCCTTCCATTCTTCTGAGGTGGGTAAAATAAGAACCCAGATTGTTGGGGGGCAATATGCTGACTCTGTAAACCGCTTAGAGAGAGCTGTAAAGCAGTGTGAAGGGGTACATAGTAAGTCTAATTGCTATTCAGAGGTAGTATTCAGTCAGTTCAGATCGGTTCTCCTCAACTGGTAGCGGAAATCGAGGGCTGCCCACCCACCCTGGCTCTATGCCATCCTATTTAGGGATGTTTTTGAGGCCAGGCACATGCACAGATGGGACGTGCATGCGAAGCGAGCATGCGCCTGGGGCGAACCAGTGGTAACAAAATCTGAAACCCACCACTGGTGCCCTTGCCATTGCTGTTGCCATAGTTACATTATGTTTGGAGGTCATAAGATTGTGCAAAGAGTGATATCGACCCCTTAAAACAATCAAACGTTTTTATTTGTATTTGAGATATTTGATTTGTCACAATGTTTGACTTACCATTTCTGAGAGCAAGTTCAACCATCAAGTCAATTGAATAACTAACCTTTCTGCTCTCTTTCCTATTAGTATGATCTGAATGAAAACTACGGATCCTTTCTCTCGATCCTTCCTCACTTTAATGAAGATTAGGTGAACAGAGTAGCACATATGACATTTTTCATCAATTATAGTGCACAATTTATCTTTCTTACGATGCTACACCAGTGGACATTTTATTTATATATCTACATACATACACACACACATATACATACACACACACCTACATACATACACACATACACATACACACACACAGAGAGAGACACACACACACTCCCTTGATCGATTTTTTCTTTTCTTAAATGGCAAGAAATTATTACAGAACCAAAGGGAGAAGGAAAGATATCCAGAATATTTTCTAGAGATTAAATTGGCATCATCTTGCTGCTGAATTGCAGGTTGAGATATATCTGAATGATAGAATCTTATTAAACAATATCAACTTAAAAACTCCTTGAGTGATGTTATCAGAGGTGGGTTCCTACCAGTTCGGACTGGTTTGGCTGAGTAGGTAGTAACTTGTCTGGCCACGCCCCCAAACCATTTCTATTGGTGGCACCATCTTTTTTTTTGTTTCTGCGCATGCACAGGAGCATTTTTACCTACTGTGCATGCATGCGTAGCGCACATCAAGCATGCATGTGCCCAAAGCACGTCCCTGAGCAAACCAGCAGTGGAAGCTGGAACCCATCCCTGGATGTTATGTATTGAATTCATATTTGGGTGGGGTTTTTCATGTATCATGATAGTCTTCTTTGAGCCCAGAGTATAAATTACAGGCAATTACCTGCAGCTCCTCAGTTCCAGTTTGAGTAAATAAATGCTGTTATGTCTATGCTGGTCTGCTTCTGGCCCACTAAAGCCCACTACACAATAAGTGGCATGAAGGTCCGATAAAACTTCATGCAGGGAAATTATGAATCCCAACTCTGATTAAAAGAGAACATTTGTAGCTGAGGGTAGAATTCTGGGGTTCTTGATGCTCTCTTGCAGATGTTTCATTACCCAAAGTAGTAAATGTAATCAGTGCTAGAAGGAAGTGAGATTTGGTCTTATTTTTATATACTAGTGACTTGCCCTGACAATGTTGGTGGGAGTAGTCTTGGTGGTTCTTTGATTAGTCTGTTGTTTATAAGTAGATTGTTTGTCTGCATTAGTATTTCCTTGATTGGAGTATTGTTTACTTTTTATTTATTGATCTACTGTTAATCTTCGTGTTAATCTAGGTGTTGATTGATGAATGTCTCTTTGAAGTGATGTGTAGATATTGTTTATCTCTATGTCCCTGTTGATGGCCCATTTGTCTCAGGGCAAGGCTTCTCTGGGAATTCTCTGGTGGTTTTGGGCTTGGCTTGATCTAGGATGCTCACAGTTATCCTGCTGAATTATGATTGAGCCTGTCCATATGTTGTGAAGTTAAGAAGTTCTCATCATGTCTTTTGACTACCAGTTGGTGTTCATGGATACGCTGTGATAGTCTTCTTTCTCTTTGTCCTGCATGGTGGCTGTCACAGTCCTTAGACTGTAGGTTTTAGATCAGGGGTGTCAAACTGGCAGCCCGCGAGCTGCATGCGTCATGTGCAGGCCATGCCCACATCAGCTTTGCAAATGGAAAAAAAACATCCCGAAACATCATACGTTGGCCATGTGATGCAGTGAGTTTGTCACCCATGTTGTAGATGATTCATGTTTTTTTCTTCTTCTGGGGCAGCTGGGTTTTTTGGTTTACTTGTTCTGGAGCAGTGGTCTCCAACCTTTCGGACCTCAGGGACCACTAAATTCATAATATTAAATCTTACAAACCACTGATATGATATGCCTAATGACCAGCTGGGTGGGCGTGGCTAGGTGGTCATGTGACAGGGTGGGTGTGGCCAACTCAAAGTAACTCACATCAAGGGGCATCTTGACAGCCTCTACTTGCCCATCCCCCTCCCAGGCACTCTTCGCCTGCCCGCCCGGGCTCCTTAAGGTTCCAATGGGAAACAGCTGTTAGAGCTAAGCAGCCACCATGAGAAAGAGTTGGCAAAACAGCTATCTCAGTTCAAATTGGATCTGACTGAGAAGGAGGCTCAGCAGAAGCACCTCACTGAGGACTATGAGCATAAGCTTTCCAAGCAGATGAAAGACCTGCAGGAGTGCAAGGCCAGGTCTCTGGAGGCTCAGCTGGCTGAGATTGTCAACCAGTTCCAGGCCATGATACAGTCTCACTGGAACAAGGCTCTCCACTCTTTGCCACCAGCAGCACTTCCCTCCAGCCTTCACCCAAAACCCCCACACCAAGAGGCTGAAGCAGACCCAAAGTTGGATTTTCTGCCCCCCTCTGACCCGCACAAAAAGACCCCAAAGGGGGAGACTCTCTGCAGCAACACAAGCTTTCATTGCACGTATCCGGCCCAGGGGCCTTGTTTGAGGACCCCTGATTTAGTGCAATATAAAAAATGCAAATAATTTTTCGGCATACCACCAAAATTTTCTCACGGACCACCAGTGTCCAATGGACCACCAGTTGGTGACTGCTGTTCTGGAGGACTTTAGTTGGTTTATGTGCTACAGTGATACCAGCTGGTTGCAATAGTCTGTTGGTGGTTTCGGAGGTATTTTTGATATATGATAGTGTTATACTTTTCACAGCATTTGTGTTGGTTGAATTGTAGAAAGGTTGAACAGTCAGGCACTTTTTGATAAAGTTGTGCTGGTATACCTTTTGTTGGAAGATGTCATACAGGGGGTCAGATTCCTTTTTCTGGTGCTCACAGTTGCCGCAGAGCTGCTGGAGGATTCCCAGAGCTGTTTAGACAGATGGAAATATTGTCAGAGTTGAGGTTCTGATCCCCATTTGTAATGGAACTCACTAATGTAATGGGCACAGTTGTAAACAAGGTATATGACTATTGGGAGTTTTTAACCACAATAAAAGAATTCTCCATGGTGGAAAGGCCAGCCAAGTGAAAGACAAAACATTAGATCATCCCATGCAGCATTCTATTCCCATTGATTTCTTTAAAGGAAGAAAGATCAATAACTTTCAACAGTTGAAGACTTCAGATATTTTTGGAAGATCTAAGGAGTTGTGCTTGTGGTGGGGGAAGAGCTTAGAATTACCTGATTAAATAATATTTAGGGGTTATTGGTAAGTGACAAGCCAACTCAGGTATGAATGTTTACCTTGATTAACAAGAACACTGCTATTGACCAGTTCTCTACCTTTCAGTAGAGACATTTTGTCTTTGGTGCATTCCGGACTTTCAGTCTTAATGAGCTCAGAAAGGCACTGTCGCTGTTGCTGTAAATAGGAAGAAGAAAATAATGAGAGTTCACAGATATGTATTATGAGGCTGGAAATGAATATGCGTACTAGTTGGGGATTGTGAGAGTTGGTCTATCATACCTGGAGGGCTGTAAGTTGGACAAAGCTGATAGATTGCTATTAAAAGACAAATTAGATCTTTACGAACATTCTGGTGAATATATTGATACGAACGCTTCTCTGAAGAAATAGTCATATCTTAAATGTAAATTGAAACAAACACTGGAGGATGCAGGTGAGCACATATCTAATTAAAAGGATGCCTATCCAAGAATAAACGACAATGAATAAAGGGGTGAATTGCCGTGAGAGAAGCAAAGACAATTTGAAAGCAGAGAAAAATATGATTAGCGTTGGTAAAATGAGATTTAGCAACATTTCCTTTTTTCCTTTTTAATCTCAGGTCTTCAATTTGTAAGGTTTACAATTTTGTTCTAATGCATTGCACAATGTTGCTTATCTCGAAAGAAAATAGTCAGATTTGATCTGTTTGTCTATCTAGCTACATCTATCTATCTATCTATCTATCTATCTATCCATCCATCCATCCATCCATCCATCCATCCATCCATCCATCCATCTATCTATCTATCTACAGGGCGGGGCATAACCTTTTCCTAGGGGGTCACAGCAACACTTGTAATAACAACACAAATAATTCATACACCATTCGAAAGCCCATCAAAAACTGAGTTTATTGACACGATTTAATAGTCAGTATGACCACCATTAGCCCTTCGAACAGCATTCAAAAGAGGTGGATAAGAACACAACAAATCTTCAAACAGTTCCGTTCGATTTTCCAGATTTTTCAACACAGTTTCCAAATTCATTCTCAAAGTTTCAACCGAATATCGATTTTGACCTTGCTCCTGAATCATCAGAGCTTCCACTTCATCCTTAATTATGGCCCCAATGTTCTCTGCCGGATTGAGATCTGGCGAATTTCCCGGCCAGACGTCATTGCCCCAAAATTCGACATTGTTTTCCTTTAACAATTGCTGAGTCGCATTTGCACGCATGCAAGGAGCTTTGTCATGAAGAAAGACAGCCTCACCAACCACCAAGACATTGTCTGGATCACTGAGAAATGGAATGACATTCTCCAATAAAATTTTCTCACGGAAATAACTGCCATCCCAGGATTCCCCTTTATCCTTCAAAACCCAATGCAGTTTCTTGGCTGTGAAAATGACGAAAATCCCGATGCAAGTCGGATTGCGAACGATTTGTCGATATCGTTCATGTTTGGCGATGTCGTCGACGTCTTTAGCCCAAATTCGATCGTTCTGGAAATTCGGTTTTCGAATGGCATAAATGAAGAATTCGTCAGATGGCGCCAAATGAAGAAAATCTTCCTCGGTCCATTCAGACAACCAATCGCACAACCAAAGCCGATCTTGAACGTGTGTTTGAGTTTTCAATGGTTTGCAAATGACGTGGAATGGCTTCAAACCTTCTCGTTCTCGATATCGGCCGATTGTCCTTTGATCAACTCGTTTTCCACGAATTTGAAGGATTTCTTGGGCCACTTTTCGGTTTCCTTTTCGTTGTTTGCGACTGCCAGTTGCAATGATGGCTTTGCTTTCTTGGGACAGTTGCAGAGGACGCCCTTCTCCAAATTTTGTGAAACATTCTTGGGCTGTTTTGTTCCAATTATCAGTAACCCAATCCGGATGACGTTTCAATTTGTTTGCAATCCATTTTCGATTGATAAACGTCGCTCCAGCATCGCGAGCCTCTCGAAAGGCAATGCATTTTATTCTGTCAATGATCCTTTGTTCTTCCGAATCGAATTTTCCAGCCATTCTTAAAGCAAATTTAACATTTAATAGCTCATTCAATTCAGTTTTTTATGGGCTTTAAAATGAGGTGTCGCGGAAGTTGTAAACTGCTGTCGATCTTGCTGTGACCCCCTAGGAAAAGGTTATGCCCCGCCCTGTATCTATCTATCTATCTATCTATCTATCTATCTATCTATCTATCTATCTATCTATCTATCTATCTATCTATCTATCATCTGTATCTATCTATCTATCTATCTATCTATCTATCTATCTATCTATCTATCTATCTATCTATCTATCTATCTATCTCTCTCTCTCTCTCTCTCTCTCTCTCTCTCTCTCTCTCTCTATCTATCTCTCTCTCTCTCTCTCTCTCTCTCTCTCTCTATCTATCTATCTATCTATCTATCTATCTATCTATCTATCTATCTATCATCTATCCTATCTGTCTATCCACCCCTCTCTCTCCCTACCTACCTACCTACTTACCTACCTATCATCTATCTCAGTTCCTAGATAGAAGGCCAGTTTTGTGTAGTGGTTAAAGGTACCCAGGCAATGTGAAATTGTACCATGGTAACAGAAGCCAGTTGGGTGAAATAAGAAAGGTTATGGATTGTGCTGAAATGGACAAACTAACTAAAGGAAACCAGGGAAAAGAAGAATTGGAATTTTACCAGATATGGGATAAATGGTATAGGTGGATGGAGGAAAGAAAGAAGAATCAATAAAGGAATATAACAAAACTCAAAAAATAGTTATGAGTAAAATAGGAGGGTTAAGAATGGTGAAATCCAAATGAAATACAATAGAAGGGGAAATAATATAAGGTGAGCGGTATCGATTGATAATTGCTATTGGAAAGAACAGGAAGCTCCTGTCCGTATTGTATTGGGTAAATGTGGTGTACGTTTAGGTTTTGTGTGTGTGTATTTTACATGTTTGTTAATAAAAAATAAAATTTTTTAGAAAAGAAGCCAGTTGGGTGACTTGTGCCCTAGGAAGAAGGCAATGGCAAACCACTCCTGACAACTACATGGATTTATGCATCTACATGCCAGAAGTCCAGACTGAATCAAAGTTGCGCAGGTGCATGAACACACTCACACAAATATTCCCAGGCAGGAATACGTTGTGATTTCATCCAAATAACAAACTTACATTGTGATGCAAACTTTGCCCTTCCACTGATGCAGAGTGCAAGTCCTAAAAGGGCAGCATTTGCATTGCAACATGCAGTTCGACATTTGTATCCCATTGTGGACATCCAAATTCATACCACATACTGTTAAAAAGTCAATTGTGGACTCCAACAATTTATTTGGCTTTCGGGATCAACTTCTTTTACAACAGCTGTATTTTGGATCTGCAAAAATCAGCACCTGTTGCCATTTTTATGACCTTCAATTCACCACCAAATTCATCAGATTATTCCCCCCCCCCAAAATGTCTGGAACATTTTAAACATTAGTTATTGTTTTATTTTTCCATACCCTTGAAAATTCAAGCGTCTTTCTTTTTCTCCGGAAACCTGCAAATTGCCTCCTATAAATATAGAGGGCATCTTGTCTCCTGCAGCCTCAAAAGCTTCCATGGGGAAAACCAGCAGGCCTCCTTTTCTATGAGAAAAGAGACAAGATATGACAAGATAGACAAGGCAAGACAGAAAAGAAATGAGACAAGGAAACACGCCATGCTGTGTCGTTCAAAGATCCAAAAGAACTCAGGTTCAATCGTTTTTACCGAATCTCATCTAATTATGCAATCCTAGACATTAGCATATGGCTCAAAGCAAATTTATGAGAAACTTTCTCATGACTGAAACAACATCTTTGCACATGTAGCCATCATTCCTGCTACCCATTCAGGAGGTATACATTCAAACAATTAAGACCAGGACATGCAATGTTGGTTCCTCTAAGCCCATTTGGCAAGAGTGACTAAATAATCTCAGATGACAGCTTAAACAGGTGAGATGATAGTTGAGAAGTACAGTGGAACCTCGGGTCACGAACACTTCTGACCACGACAAAATTGGGTGCTGCTGACCCAAAAATCCACTAAATGTTTCACTCTGTTCAGGAACACATCCTCGGGTGGGGATCGATCACAGCCACAGCGATTTCCCCTTCTGTGCCTTGTTTTTGTGCGCGCATGAGCAGTCAGTCTTGCTTCCAGTCACGACCAAATCGGGTGCCGACCAAAATCCTGGAAAAGATTACACTCATGAATGGAGGTTCCACTGTAGAAATAATAATAATAGCCAGTGTTCATTCCAACTCTTCTATGCTAGAATTCTATGAAAGAGTAATTGTAGGAGAAGACCAGGCCCAGCTGAGAGGTGGGGATAAATAGGTCATCAGCCTAGACTCATTACATTCCCACAAATGGTCTAAATCAAACTCCTCTTGAATTCCTCATCAGAAGCCAATTTAGCGTTGCATTTTAGTTGACTAGATTCTTATGTATAAGAATCTATGTATGAGCAGTAAATATTCTGAACTTCAGTTGGAGATATATTCCTGATTCTTTGTTCCTGACAGTAATTCCATCACTGTATATTTATTTTACATTGCCATGAAACAGCATATTTATTCTGCCTTGTTTCCTCATCAGTCATAGAATACATTAATTTCGCTTATTGTTTGTGATGTTTATATTTTTTCATCTTACAATGCGGTTTTTAAGGAAGCTCCAAGTCGGTTCCTGATATATAGCCAAGAGGAAAAATGAATATAAACCACAACAAAGAGATATACACCCAACATTACTAAAAGTACATTTACATTTCATATTCGTGTAAAGGAGCAGACTATAACACTGAAATGTTAAAATCAATAGTGAGTATCTTATGAGCTAGACAAATGTATCATGTTTTAAAATGTTTAGACGATTGTCTGGGTTGGATTGTGTGAAAATAAAAAAATGAAAAGCTTGGAGGAAATAAGATCATTTTCTATTGGCTACTGATTTAGACATTGTAAAGAGTAGAAAAATACAGAGAAAAATAATAGCAGTTAAAGACACAAAACACAAACCTCTAGGGTTTTAATTAGGACAAAATAGAGTGAAAGTGCTTAAGAAAGGTGTAGAGAAAATTGGTGCATTAAGGAAAGCTGCATATAGAGCTGTCTATCTCTTTGTCCCTCTGTCTCTGTCTCTCCCCCTCTGCTTCTCTCTCTCTCTCTCTCTCTCTCTCTCTCTCTCTCCTGTCTCTCTCTCTCTTCTGTCTGTCTGTCTGTCTGTCTGTCCCTGTCTCTCTCTGTTCCCCTCTCTGTCTCTGTGTGTCTCTATTTGTCTGTCTCTGTCTCTGTCTCTCTCTCTCTCTGTCTGTCTCTGTCTCTCTGCTTCTGTCTCTGTCTCTGTCTCTCTGTTTCTGTTTCTGTCTGTCTCTCTGCTCCTGACTCTCTCTCTGTTTCTGTCTGTCTCTGTGTATCTGTCTGTCTGTCTTTCTGTTTGTTTGTCTGTCTGTCTCTATCTCTGTCTCTCTGCTTCTCTCTCTCTCTGCCCCTCCTTCCCTCTCTCTCTCTCTGTCTCTCTCTCTCTGTGTCTCTCTCTCTTTCTGTCTCTGTCTCTCTCTGCTCCTGACTCTCTCTCTTTCTGTGTGTGTGTGTGTGTGTGTGTGTGTGTGTGTGTCTGTCTGTCTGTCTGTCTGTCTGTCTATCTGTCTCTGTCTCTTTGCTTCTCTCTCTCTCTGGCCCTACTTCTATCTCTGTTTTTGTCTGTCTCTGTCTCTATCTATCTATCTATCTATCTATCTATCTATCTATCTATCTATCTATCTATCTATATCTGAACTGTGAAGGATGACAAATAGAAACTCCCCAGTTTTGTTTTAAAAGGATAGACTTACCGTAGTATATGGAAACTTGTAAAAATAGTCTGGAGCTATTTTAAATATAACAATATGAAATGATGGGTTATGAATAGCAGAAAACAGTTTGCAAAGATAAAGGGGTTTATTGCACTATAGGAAGATGAGTTCTTATGGATGATGGTCTGTTTCATAAAGAGACAGTCTTCAAATCAAGCTTGACTGATCTCAGAAACTAGTAACTAAAAGTCTCATCAAGAGATGAGACTTTCAGGTGTAAACCTTGACTTGAAAGCATCTTCATTTTTTTAAAGATGAATAAAGATGTTTTATTTACAGTTGTCCAGATGCTCTTTTCATTTTTAAAAAAAAAACAAAATGGCCCCACGTTGAGATCTGGCTGTGCTGTGAAGAGACTTGCATGCTCATCTTGATGTTGCAAATACTTGCTAGAGTTTTGGAATAATTCCAGGGCAAATGTGGCATCACGGAGGACTCTAGGATTTGCAATCAACTGCTGTTTTGGGTTTCTGCAAAAAAAAAAAAAAAAAAAAAAAAAAAGCACCAACAACTGGGAAAGCTGCCTAAAAGGTGTAGGGAAGAAAAGGTGATTGGAATCCAGCAATTAGCAGGGGTTCTCTTAATGCTTGCCAAGGTTTTTGCTTTGTTTTGGCATTCAGAGATGATGACACTTTAAAAAGAAGTGTTTGGACACAGAAACCTCTTGGTGCCTATCGAAAACAGATGGCAGAAAGCAAATCTAGAAGCATAGCTCCTATGAATACTTTTTCACTCAGGCGCCACAAAATCTTCCAAAATTCTAACGCAAAGTGTTAAACTGTCACCCTGCACAAATATTTTAAAGATAAAGGTTCCCTTCGCACATATGTGCTAGTCATTCCCGACTCTAAGGGGCAGTGCTCATCTCCGTTTCAAAGCTGAAGAGCCAGCGCTGTCCGAAGATGTCTCTGTGGTCATGTGGCCGGCATGACTAAATGCCAAAGGCATATGGAACACTGTTACCTTCCCACCAAAGGTGGTCCCTATTTTTCGACTTGCATTTTTTACATGCTTTCGAACCGCTAGGTTGGCAGAAGCTGGAACAAGTAACGGGAGCTCACTCCATTATGTGGGCACTAAGGATTTGAACCGTCGAACTGCCGACCTTTCTGATCGACAAGCTCAGCATCTTAGCCACTGAGCCACTGTGTCCCCTTCACAAATACTTAAGGCTACACAATTTTTCCACAGTGGTCAGTGAACATTGTGATCAATGGACATGAAAATCAGTGAAATATCAGAAAAGTGTTCCTAAAAATAGGTCATTGGTGCTGGAGCCAGCTGGATGTGATGTTTTTTTTTTAAGTTTTACTTTTTTTAATTAAACATATAAAAAATTAAATGTCTACATAAATAGTATGTTGTCTTGGTACAATTAGTTTTAAGAGGTAATAACTATAATGATAACAATCATATTCATAACATTAATAATGATCACATATTAATAATAATAATATTTGTTTATCCATTTTAGTGAACCTTCCTTATGTAATTAATCACTCTCTTATACCTTTAAGTTTCTAACTTCTGTTTCTGCTAGTTAGCCATTGATAAACAAATCCCATGTTAAAATGTATTCAGTTTCTCTCTTCTCCTTAATTTTTAGTATTAATCTATCCATTTCTGCACATTCTAATATTTTTTTAAATTACATTTTGCTCTGTAGGGAAACACAACTCTAGCTCCTGTTAATACATGTAGATATGTATTCCCTTTATTGTATTTTATTCTGGTAGGATACCCAATAAGAATATTTCTGGTTTTAAATCTATATGTTGCTTAGTCATTTTTTCTAACCATGTATGTATTTTTGTCCAATTTTTTTTTTTTTGCTTTTGGGAATGTCCACCACATATGATAATATGAACCTGGTGTCTGGTTACTTTAGCAGACAGGTTCTTAAACATCTTTGCCAGACTTGTTGGTGGAAATGTTTTTCTGAATGGTTAGAAATGCTTCCATTCATGGTTCCCATTGTAGAATCTGTGGGTACCAAATGCCCAATCATGCCACCTTTGATACTTGTAGAACTCCCTGTCCCACTGTCCTTTAAAACCAATCAATCAACCTGTCAGTCAATCAGTCAGTCGTAGTTAATCAGACAATCAGGCATGCAAATCTTGTTTTTAATAAGGGACCATATTTGAGAAAAAAATAGACGTCATGTTAAAAAAAAGCCAAGTGTTTAGTGAAGTTGAACTTGAAGAAATTCAGGCAAATTGCAAAACCAAAAAAACAATATCACAAGCAGAAATAACTGATATTCAAGAAACAACTAAAGACATTATAGTAGAACTCCCAGAAAAAGCTCTCGGGGAGGAAATAACACCACCACCACTAGAACCAGTTATCACTGAACCAACTGATGAACTAACTCAAAAACAAAAAGAATTGAAGGATAAGATCATGGAGCATTTTCTGCTTAATGGGGAAAGGCAACATTTACCATCACTAAAAACTGTGCCTAAGAAAATTTTGGCCCATGAAAATGGTTAATGCAGTGTTTTCAACAATTGAATCGGGATCCATCTTGGAAACGAACCAGTTAATGTACAGCACAGCTGTAATAGTCACTAATGAACTAGGTATTAAAATCAAAGTACCTAGTCACACAACAAAAAAAGCATCAAAGCCAAAGTGGAAAATCCGATTGAACAAAAAGTCAAAAAATTAAGGGCAGATACTAGTAACTTAAAGAACATGCATGAGCAACGGCTTAAAAACAAGATCGGAAAATGAATTCTACAAATACTTAGGCATTCTGCAGTTGGATAACATCAAGCATGGAGAAGTAAAAACTATTGTCAGGCGAGAGTACACCAACAGAGTTAGGAAAATTTTGAAATCTAAATTGAATGGTGGAAATACAATCAAGGCCATAAATACCTGGGCAATACCAGTTATAAGATACACAGCTGGTATAGTTAACTGGACACAAGCTGATTTGGACATTTTGGACCGAAAAACCAGGAAACTAATGACAATGCACTACAGTTTACATCCACGTGGTGATACTGATAGATTATACCTGCCTCGAAAATCAGGTGGCAGAGGATTATTACAAGTCAAGCAAACAGTTGAAGAAGAAAAACATGCACTGGCTGATTATTTAAAAGAAAGTCAAGAACATCTATTAATCGAAGTAAAGAACAAAAATCTACTGAAGGCCCAACAGACGAAACAAGAATACAGAAAAGATGTGATAAAATCAAGAATGGAGAGTTGGTAGAACAAAGCACTGCATGGCCAATTTCTGGAAAAAATAAAAGATAAAGTGGACAGTGAACAAACTTGGTTATGGTTAACAACAGGTACATTAAAGAAAGAAACAGAGTCACTAATCCTGGCTGCGCAAGAACAAGCTATCCGCACAAATGCCATTAAGGCCAAAATCGAAAAATCCTCTGATGATGCCAAATGCAGACTTTGCAAAGAAGCTGATGAAACTGTTGATCACATACTCAGCTGCTGTAAAAAAATCGCGCAGACTGATTATAAATTGCGGCACAATTCAGTAGCACAAATGATCCATTGGAATTTGTGCAAAAATTATAATATTAAAACAGCAACAAACTGGTGGGAACATCCGCCTGAAAAAGTCACCGAAAATCAGATGGTCAAGATCTTGTGGGATTTTCACATACAAACCGACAAAATACTGGCTCATAATACACCAGACATCACACTGGTTGATAAAAATAAGGTCACAATCATAGACATCGCAATACCAGGTGATAGCAGGGTAGCTGAGAAGGAACATGAAAAAATCACAAAATATCAGGACTTAAAAATTGAAATTCAATGACTATGGCACAAACCAGCAGTGGTAATTCCAGTGGTAATTGGCACACTGGGTGCTATTCCAAAAGCACTGGAATTACATTTAAAACAGTTAAAAATTGACCAAATCACTATCAGTCAAATGCAAAAAGCCGCACTGCTTGGATCTGCACACATATTACGAAAATACGTTACAACATCCTAGGCCCCTGGGTGGGGCCCGACTAGTAACCAATGCCAAATCCGGCGAAACAACTGGCCGCTGTGATACAATTGTATAATAATAATCAGTCAATAATAATAATAATAATAATAATAATAATAATAATAATAATAACCAATAATAACCAATAATAACCAATAACCAATAATAATAATAACCAATAATAATAATAGTAACCAATGCCAAATCCGGTGAAACAACTGGCCGCTGTGATACAATTGTATAATAATAACTAAAACAGCAGATAACAGCAACAGCTAGAAAAAATTGAAAGATATGAGGCACGAATCATCCAATATAAACAAAATCAGCAATTTTGATCAGATCAACGGCGTTTTTATCAAAGTCTTAATGTAAATGGTGACACCAAAAGTGAAAAACCAGAAAAACAGGCCACAGTTGAATTCTGGAAAGAATTGTGGGAAAATGCAAAGGACTACAACAAGGAAGCAAAGTGGATACATGACTTTGAGAAAAGCATTGGCAACAAACAAATGCAAGTATTAGAAATAACAACTGAGATGATCAAAAATCGAGTTAAAAAGGTAAAGAATTGGACATCACCTGGAAAGGACCAATTACATGGTTTCTGGCTCAAATATCTGACCAGTTTACATGCAATATTGGCCAGGCAACTGAATGAAATTTTACAAAAGGGCCAAATTGATGAATGGTTGACAACTGGAAAAACATACTTTATTCAGAAAGATGCAGCTAAAGGAACAACACCTGAAAACTACAGACCAATAACATGCTTGCCAACAACCTTCAAATTACTCACAGGCATTATTGCAGATAACATGATGGATTATTTGGAAACAAACAACATCTTGCCAGTAGAGCAAAAAGGCAACAAAAGAAGGAGCAGGGGCACAAAAGATCAGCTTCTAATTGATAAAATGATATTAGAAAATTGTAAGAACAGAAAAACGAACTTGAATATGGTCTGGATTGATTACAAAAAGGCATTTGACTCACTGCCACATAGTTGGATCATAAAATGCTTAGAAACAACTGGCATTAGCAAAAATATTACATCCTTTACTGAAAAGGCAATGAAACAATGGAGAACTGAGTTGGCAGTAGGGAATGAGAGCTACGGAATGGTTAATATCAAGCGAGGAATTTTCCAGGGTGATTCACTTTCACCTCTTCTCTTCATCATCGCAATGATCCCACTATCAGTAATCTTAAAAAAATGAAATTAGGCTACCAAACAGCCAAAAAAGCTGAAAAAATTTCGCATTTACTATATATGGATGATTTGAAACTCTATGGAAAGTCAGAAATAGAAATCCAATCATTGACAAATACAGTCCGAGTATTCAGCACCGATATTTCAATGCAGTTTGGCATGGAAAAATGCGCCACTGTATCCATAAAAAGGGGCAAAATCACTGCATCTGAGGGAATTGAAATGCCCAATGGCCAACTAATTAAATGCAAAGAAAATGAAGCCTACAAATACTTAGGCATTCTGCAGTTGGATAACATCAAGCATGGAGAAGTAAAAACTATTGTCAGGCGAGAGTACACCAACAGAATTAGGAAAATTTTAAAATCTAAATTGAATGGTGGAAATACAATCAAGGCCATAAATACCTGGGCAATACCAGTTATAAGATACACAGCTGGCATAGTTAACTGGACACAAGCTGATTTGGACCTTTTGGACCGAAAAACCAGGAAACTAATGACAATACACTACAGTTTACATCCACGTGGTGATACTGATAGACTATATCTGCCCTGAAAATCAGGTGGCAGAGGATTATTACAAGTGAAGCAAACAGTTGAAGAAGAAAAACATGCACTGGCTGATTATTTAAAAGACACTCAAGAACATCTATTAATCGAAGTAAAGAACAAAAATCTACTGAAGGCCCAACAGACAAAACAAGAATACAGAAAAGATGTGATAAAATCAAGAATGGAGAGTTGGCAGAACAAAGCACTGCATGGTCAATTTCTGGAAAAAATAAAAGATAAAGTGGACAGTGAACAAACTTGGTTATGGTTAAAAACAGGTACATTAAAGAAAGAAACAGAGTCACTAATCCTGGCTGCGCAAGAACAAGCTATCCGCACAAATGCCATTAAGGCCAAAATTGAAAAATCCTCTGATGATGCCAAATGCAGACTTTGCAAAGAAGCTGATGAAACTGTTGATCACATACTCAGCTGCTGTAAAAAATCACGCAGACTGATTATAAATTGCGGCACAATTCAGTAGCACAAATGATCCATTGGAATTTGTGCAAAAATTATAATATTAAAACAGCAACAAACTGGTGGGAACATCCGCCTGAAAAAGTCACCGAAAATCAGATGGTCAAGATCTTGTGGGATTTCCGTATACAAACCGACAAAATACTGGCGCATAATACACCAGACATCACACTGGTTGAGAAAAATAAGGTCACAATCATAGACATCGCAATACCAGGTGATAGCAGGGTCGCCGAGAAGGAACATGAAAAAATCGCAAGATACCAGGACTTAAAAATCGAAATTCAACGACTATGGCACAAACCAGCAGTGGTAATTCCAGTGGTAATTGGCACACTGGGTGCTATTCCAAAAGCACTGGAATTACATTTAAAACAGTTAAAAATTGACAAAATCACCATCAGTCAAATGCAAAAAGCCGCACTGCTTGGATCTGCACGCATATTACGAAAATACGTTACGACGTCCTAGGCCCCTGGGTGGGGCCCGACTAGTAACCAATGCCAAATCCGGCGAAACAACTGGCCGCTGTGATACAATTGTAAAATAATAATATAACAACATAACATCAGGTTCAGAAGATTTTAGAGAATGAGAAAGTCAAGATATTGTGGGACTTCAGAATTCAGACTGACAGGCACTTGGCCCACAATACACCTGACATAACAATAGTTGAAAAGAAAAAAGTATGGTTCATTGACATTGCAATACCTGGAGATGCACGAATTGAAGATAAACAGCAAGAAAAAATCACAAAGTACAAGGACTTGCAAATTGAAGTTGAGCGACTGTGGAAAAAGAAATCATGTATTGTCCTGATTGTAATTGGAGCCCTTGGAGCAATACCTAAAAGGCTACCTTGCTATTTGGAAATTTTAAATTTATCAGACTTGAACATTCTGATTCTACAATCAGATACTCTCCTGACAGTGAGAACAATTAATCAGTGGAAGAACTTGCCTCCAGAAGTTGTGAACGCTCGAACACTGGAAGTCTTTAAGAAGATTTTGGATAGCCATTTGTCTGAAATGGTATAGGGTTTCCTGCCTAGGCAGGGGGTTGGACTAGAAGATCTCCAAGGTCCCTTCCAACTCTGCTATTTTATTGTATTATTGTATTGTAAGGACTAGGAGTGACATGATAGCAGTGTTCCAATATCTCAGGGGCTGCCACAAAGAAGAGGGAATCAAACTATTCTCCAAAGCACCTGAAAGCAGAACAAGAAGCAATGGGTGGTAACTAATTTAGGAGAGAAGCAACTTAGAACTAAGGAAAAATTTCCTGACAGTGAGAACAATTAACCAGTAGAACAACTTGCCTCCAGAAGTTGTGAACACTCGAACACTCGAAGCTTTTAAGAAGACGTTGGATAACCATTTGTTTGAAATGGTGTAGGGTTTCCTGCCTAAGCAGGGGGTTGGACTAGAAGACCCTGAAGGTCCCTTCCAACTCTCTTATTCTATTCTAATTTGGATGGTTACTTATTTTCTTCATCTACCTTCAACTCTTCAAAGAAAGCCTGATACCATAGACTCTGTTTTTTTCTGAAAAGTAATTCCTGAGTTGAAGGAATCAGTTTATGCAAAACCGAGCCATCCATAATTTATGTTCCTAATTTAGAGAACAAAACAGTGACAAGACATCTGCTTGTTTCTCTTCCCTGAAGTCTTTCATTCTCAGAAGCTTGGAAGCTGCTTTGTTGCCTTCCCCAAAGATAGAATTGAGGACAAACAATGATTGCTAAGACCTTGTCCTTATTCCAGGCTTCTACCTTGTGGACATCCCATAGCGGAGGCAGACTACAGTTAACTCTATATTCCCTTACACTTGCTAAGTGTCATGTTCTTGTTTTGTTCTTTCAATAAGGTGAAATGCAATGCTCATTCTCCCCCCCGCCCCCTCAAGATCTTATATAGTGATAATATTTCATGAGAAGGGTACTCTACTCCTCTGCTCACAATAGAATCTCTTATGCGACCAGGCTTGAAATTTTGGGCAATCAGAAACTGCACCGCCTGTGGTCCGACCTAAGCATAGTACACAAAAATGTCTATTACAACATCCTCCCTGTCAATGACTTCTTCAGCTTCAACCTCAATAATACACAGGCAAACCATCCATACAAACTCAAGGTAAACTGCTACTGTCAGCACTCCTCCATTGAATAATTAGGAAAGAAAACCACGAGACTCCATTGATAGAAATCAAGTGTACTTTTACTAATTATAAATGATTAGAAGCATAGCAAAGTGAAGACTGATTATTTAGGCGCGAAAGCAAATAGATAGATAGATAGATAGATAGATAGATAGATAGATAGATAGATAGATAGATAGATAAGTTTATTTATATGCCGCCCTTTTCCCTGGGGGGACTCAGGGCGGCTCACAACTTAAAAGGGGGGGGGGAAGAAGACAAACTTTTAACATATAAGACAATACATAATTAAAACACAACATTCATACCATTCGGGCGGGTTACAGTCTTAACCCCAGGCCTGACGGGATAGCCAGATTCTGAGGGCTGTGCGGAAGGTCTGGAGGGTGGTGAGGGTACGAATCTCCATGGGGAGATCGTTCCATAGGGTCGGAGCTGCCACCGAGAAGGCTCTCCTCCGCGTGGTTGCCAGTCGACATTGACCGGCAGATGGAACTCAGAGGAGGCCTAATCGATGAGATCTGATAGGTCGCGTAGAGGTAATTGGCAGTAGGCGGTCTCTCAAGTACCCAGATCCACTACCATGAAAGGCTTTATGGGTGACAAGAGAATAACCCATTCCCCACCCCTTGGCATCCCAGTTACAGTCCAATCATAATTCTTCCAAGTGTCAGGTGCGAGATAACTTCGAAAGGCATCACCAAGATGGAATGTCGGTGCCGTTGGCCTTGGCGGGAACCTCCTCCGCATGCGCAGTAAGACAGGCAGCAGAAACTCCAGAATCTTCCTCCAGCACAATTAATAATCCCCTCCCAAATACCATGCCCCCCCCCCCGTTTCAATGGCAGCCGAAGCAGCAGCAAGGCAGAGGCTGACATCTACAAACTCGATTGCAAAAAATACGACTTCAGCAACAGAGTGGTCAATGCCTGGAATGCTCTACCCAACTCTGTTGTTACATCCTCAAACCCTCACAGCTTCAACATCAAACTGTCTAATGTCAACCTCACCCCATTCCTAAGAGGTCCGTAAAGGAGGTGTGCATAAGCACACCAGTGTGTCAGCATTCCAAGTATCATGTAGAATTAAATCAGAGTCCAAGGCGAAACGATCCTTAAAGTTCCAATTTAATAAAGTAGACATCTTAGCACATCTGTGGAATCCCAATTCTAAAACACTTCCTGGGATTCCACCCAATTAAAAATTCATGATCTTGTCCCCACACCCACAAATCCATTGCATGGTCCAATCTTCTTCTTCCACACTGTCATCTCCACCCAGCTGCTTCCGGTCAGGTGTAAAAGTGCGGAGACAAAAGATGACCTTGGTCTTCTAGAAAAAAATGACAACAATACATTCCACAATCCTACACCTTTCTATTCCCCCCCTCCCAACTACTACAATAATGAAAAAGCATAATGAAATAAGAGAAAGTGTGGCAGGCCAAAATTCTAAAAGGAATATAATTGCAGGCCTGGCACAGTGTGCCTTCCATCGCTGTCTATGAATTAAGTTATGGAGAAAACCTTGGGCAATATAATTTTTTTGGAGCAGGACGTTAAAATGGAAAAAGAGGGAAAATATTGGTTATATTTCTAGACTGTCCAGCAACCATGTTCCCTTGGGTAGCTCTCAAGCATGAATTTAAAATGATATAATATTTAACCAATCAATGTAAATCAATAAAGGCAACTGCATATTATAGAGATAAAATCAACAATGGAGGAATAATAGTAATATACAGATGATAAACCCAGCAGATGACTTCACAAAAATGCTAGCAGAATTATTCAATAATTCTAAAACGATTGCCAAACCTCCTGGGAAAATAAGGTCTTCTCTTGGAGCTTCATTGAATGCTCAGAACTAAAATCAATTTCTTTCCAGGATCTTAAATGCTCACCCAGTAGCTAGCAGTGAAGAATGAAGGACAAAGTTCAGTGAGATAAACAGCTTTCATTGCTACTTGATGAAAAAAAGCTGAGATAAATGCAGATCAGCTATTGAAGAATCAAGCCCTTAAATGTTAGTTTCTAGCTGTTACAAACTGGACACCTGGTTAGAATATTCATGACTGGGAGAGACATGGTAACAAGTTCAGCCAATGTATATGCATAGCAACTAAGTCAGCCAATGGGAGCTTAAACAGATCTGAGTCTGTGCTGTGAATCGAAACTGAAACTACTTTGTCTGCTCTGAATTCTGAAATGAAACTAACTGTTCTCTATTGCTTGTGTTCTGCTTGTAACTTCTACCACGTTGAAGGAATCTACTGTTGGCATTGTACATTTATTCATCTGTTATTATGTGCACAAGGAAGTTAATGAATCCAGCTGAATCCGTTATCTGTGGGTGCATTCTGAATTTGATTTTTCTGCAACAAACTCTGACAACATCCCCAGGGATAGCTTGAGAAAATCAAGATGGCCACTGCAACAAGGCTAGCAAAGTCCTGCCATTTTTTTTTTTTTTGCTTGGATCACACATACAGCACATAAAAAAGAGAGGACTTTGCTTCCATCATTGCAGCCACCATTTGAATTTTCTAATCCCAGTTTCCACACCATTAAGTCCAGGACTCAAATCTTGTACCTCTTTATCCTGCAGGATAATAGACTACTCACTGTTCTTTTTTCATTCTTTTGGATGTTGAGGGAACTTGCACTCTACTTTGATCATGGTCTTTGTCTGATCTCAGGTTCTTTTTCTAGCTTTCCAGTCTACATATAATGTAGATCCCCTCCAGGTTTTTCTTTCTTTGTGGGGGGGGGAGAGAATATTTTCAGGAAAAAGTTCAGTACACCCATCATAGGAACATGCTTTATGACAGGTCTCAGCAGGTGGAAGAAGCTAAGTAGCATTAGGTCAGGTTACTTGGATGGAAGAATATAGCTACTGTTTCTACCCTGCGGTGTGTTTTTTGTGCCATCTGGATTTTTTGTGATCCAAACAGAGAAGATCTAGGCAGGGTCTTCAAAGAGGTCCAGCTGAACTCAATGGTGTCCTTAACCTTTACCTTTATAGTAAAGAAATCACTCAATAGCAGAAGTTGCCCTGAATCACAGTATAATAAAACCAAAGGATTGGAAGAGACTTTGGAGGTCTTCTAGTCCAATCTCTTACCCATTGCTGGATTCCTTAAAGGTAAAGATTCCCCTCGCACATAGGTGCTAGTCATTCCCAACTCAAGGGGGCGGTGCTCATCTCCGTTTCTAAGCCAAAGAGCCAGCACTGTCCAAAGATGTTTCTGTGGCCATGTGGCTGGCATGACTAAATGCCAAAGGCACGCAGAACACTGTTACCTTCCCACCAAAGGGGGTCCCTATTTTTCTACTTGCATTTTTACATGCTTCCAAACTGCTAGGTTGACAGAAGCTGGGACAAGTAATAGGAGCTCACTCCATTATGCAATGCTAGGGACCTTTCTGATCGACAAACTCAGAGTCTTAGCCACTGAGCCACCGTGTCATTGCTGGACACATGCTGGATCCAACCGTGCTGGATTCCTTACAGCATCTCAAATAAATAACTGTCTGTCTTCAGTTACACAGTGTTGATCAGGAATCTGGTGAATTTAATTTTTGGATAAAGGGAGCATATGTTGAGATGGCAGAACTGAAGTTCAGGCCTTGGCAGACCCTTGAGACCATGGAAAATTCCACAGGAAACCACTAGCTTGTGGGTTAGCTTTGTGACCCAAACCACAGAAGATGTGCTTTTATAACTTCTATACCTTATCTGTTGTGTGCAAGTTTCCTTTTATGTAATTAAGTAAAAACAATGTATAAATATCTGCCTTACACGGGGTTTGGGGTTCTTCCGCTTTAAGGGAAGACCCGTCTTTATTTAGCTGAATAAACATGTTTGGCTTATGAAGACAAATCCGGACTCCGTCCTTGATTTCTTACCGAGTCACACCTGAACTCCTAGATAACCAAAGCTCCAGTGTGTTCTGACCTAGGCTTCTCCAAAACAGCACGAGGCAGAGTCCTGGTCCCGACAAAACTCCTTTTATTAAATGAATGTGAATTTTTCTCATTCACATTAAGCAAGGCCTGGCAAACAGTCTTTCAAAGGAATATTTGTGACTACAGACCTTATCTATCTTGGAAAGCTGCCATGTAATTATTTTCCCAATGAGGTGCTGTGCAAGGAAAGACTGGGCACAGAGTCTCTGAGATTCACGGACAGATCTTCAGACTCCTGAAACAAATTTAATGAATAAATGAATGAATTGTTTTCTGCAAAAGCCCAATCCCCTTGCGCTCCTCTTTTATTTCCTATAGGAGGGGCCAATCACCTTCCTGTGATTTTACTCCCAAGTCGACCCTGATTTTTGAGCTATTCTTTTCTTCTGACAGCTCTGTGCATGCACACACTGGGAACAGGCTCTAGCTGTTCCTCTGTTCCTTCTCACTGCTGTCTAACTCCATAGGCACCTGATTGGCCCCGTCTCTGTCTTCGATGCAGAGCCCTTCCCCAGCCTCCAGGACTGGCCCATGTTCCTCCCCGACCTCCTCACGGTCCAACTTTGTTGCCAGCTCCACAAGCCGCTGGCGGGCCACAAGGCAGTGATGGAGCCTCCATAAGAACAAGAGATAGTTTGTTCCACTGTTTAATAGCTCTCTTAGTAAGGAAATTCCTCCTTATTTCATATTAGGCTCTCCCCGGGTAAAGCTTCACCTATTTGTTCTTGTCCTATCAAATGAAAGTTATTAGGGATAATAAGAAATACAAGGTGTTTTGTGTGGGAAGTGATTGGTAGAGCAAGAAACACAATGCGTAGGTAGGTGAACAATGAAAGCAAACTGAACCTGACATATTGATTTGATAATTCTCATGCATGATTGGTGCTTTGAGCCATTTCTGATGCAACGTAAGGAAATCTTTCAAGCAACTCTCTCCGCAAATTAACGGGCAATTCAAACTGTTGATCTTTTTATTCTCATCATAATTGAGGAGGAATGAAGAAAAGGCAGGTTGACCGATGTCGTTATGACACAGAAAATGAGTTTTTAATGCAATCTACACTTTACTTTGGCATCTTTTCTCTCCAAATGCTTTCCAAAGTTGCAGGGGCTCATGTTATGCCTGAGAAGAGAAACTATATTTGTAAACTATTCACTGTGAACTTACGAGATAGCCACGCAGGCGGCATAAAAAGATTGGGAAAAAAATGTTGACCATACATAGAGAAAATAATCACTTTTTTAATCCATTTCTCTCCCTGTTCTACAGACAAGATTTTCAACTTACTACTTCTGAGTGTTCCCACAAACGAATTCCTTTGACGTTATGTAGCTGATCTCCATTTTACTCCTCATTGCAAAAAGGTATTTCCATCAGAAGAAATTTTGATTCTGTCTTATTTTGGGCAAAAGGGGGATGCTTCATGAGAATAATGCCCTTGGTGGACTTTTTTAATAACTGCAGTTTTTAGAGCTAAACCACATGCAGCATGCCCTTCTGCAAACCCACTGAGAAATAAATGTTTTCAGAGTCAGAAAGTTTTCATCCCAGGAAAGAATAATACTGCTATTTAGAAAGGAGATGATGATGGTAGTTATATGCTAGTTCTTCAGATCAAAGTTGCATAAACCAAATTGGTTTAGCAGCTAAGGCACTAGGCTAAAAACTATGAGGTTGTGATACCTATGGAAACCAGTGGTGAAATTCATTTTTTTTACTACCAGTTCTGTGGGGCGTGGCTTGGTGGATGTGATGTGGCTTGGTGGGCATGGCAGTGGAAGTATACTGCAAAATCTCCATTCCCTCCCCACTCCAGGGGAAGGATACTGCAAAATCTTCATTTCCACCCCACTCTGGGGCCAGCCAAATGTGACATTTGCCGGTTCTCCGAACTACTCAAAATTTCCACTACTGATTCTCCAGAACCTGTCATAACCTGCTGGATTTCACTCCTGATGGAGACCTTTAATCATCCAGGTCACGGTTCTCCCAAAGGTGCTTTTTCAAAAGGCAACTGCATTTTTCTTGTTGTTTTTTTTTCTTTGCTACTCATCAAAGAAGCTCTTTCAATTCTGAACAATCTTTTGAAAAAGTACCGTTGGGATAGGAGACTATGAGTTCTAGCCCCACTTTAGCATGGAAGCCAAATGACTGGTTTTGGGCCAATCACCAGGAGACGGTGAGTTCCAGTCCTGCCTTAGCCATGAAAGCTGGGTGGGTGATTTGGGGCCAATCATTCTCTCTCAGCCCACCTGGGGGACATAGAAAGAGGAAAGAGTATTGTGTATGTTTGTCATTTTGACTTATTTACAAAAACAACAAAGGCAGAATAGCATTAGCACTTAGACTTATATACAACTTCACAGTGCTTTTACCTCCCTCTCTAAGCAGTTTACAGAGTCAGCCTATTGCCCCCAACAATTGGGGTCCTCATTTTACCCACCTCAGAAGGATGGAAGGCTGAGTCAGCCTTGACCCTGGTGAGATTCGTAGTGCCGAATTGCAGGCAGCCAGCAGAAGTAGCCTGCAGTGCTGCATTCTAACCACTGCGCCACTGCGATTCTTAGAATAAAAAAATTAAAAGAAAGTAATAAAATATTGTTTTCCTTTGTTTCATTAAGGAAATGCAACAATCTGACTGTGCGGGACTAGATGGGTTTCTTTATATATAAAGAAGAGGAGAAGGAAACAGAGAAAGGAGGAGAGAAAGTGTGAAAGAAAAGAAGCAAGAGGAAGGGAAGGGAGTGGAATAAGAGCCAGAAAAATGTTCCTTTGAACACATTCATGTTTTGTGATTGTTTGTGACATGTGGCTCTGGATCATTATGATGCCCGATGATGCCCAATCTGGGCAATTCATCAGAATCTGCTTTGCCCCTTACAAACAGGCACACAACATATGATACACATACAAAAGCCATTGCCTTCTCCTATTGAGTCCATCAATGTAATCACTACACAACAGCAGTTCTCAGTTACAAACTCAATGGATGCCTTAATGGAATATACTCCCTGTTTGACATTTAAATCCCACTTATAGGGACTGGCTTACAGTCACATAAACCATGAAAGGAATTGTTTGATTTCGGTTTAGAGAGATGTGAGAACTAAGCATTCAGCAATCACAGTGAAGGGAACCTTGGCTTAACATTTACTGTGAATTAGGCTTACGTCTTTTCTTTTCTGCCTTAAAAAATAAGCCATGTTCCAGCCATGCCCTTGACATACAGTAATTTGTAGCAAGTGAGATAAGTGTCATATTGTTTGACAGAGGAGGTTATAAAGGTGGATGACAATCTGCAGAAGAGACAAGATCACATGTTGTTATGCCCACTGGCCATTGCACTGCAGTTAAAGCCAGGAGTATCTGTAATGGTTTTTTTTTTTTTAAATCAAAATTGTGACCACAAACCCTGCACGGTTATACATGCATGCAGAAAGGTGAGGATGTAGAGTCATTACTGCCTCACTGCTTTAGCAAAAAACAAAGGAATTCAACTGTGGGTATTCCAGGCATAGTAGCATAACAGAATCTATATTGGAACACACTGTATAGAGGGAAGACCTCTCAATTTGGTGGATCCAGGGGTGGGTTGCTGCCAGCATTAAAGCCGGTTTGGTGTGTGCACAATTTTGCACGTACGTATCACTTTATTCAATAAAAATTGCCCTGTGCATGCACAGAAGCAAAAAAACCAAGATGGCTGCACCTACAGCACCACTGGGAGAACCGGTTTGGGGGCGTGGCAAGCCTGGGACACTGCCAGTTCCAGTGACCCAGGCCACCAAAGTACTACCGGTTCGGCCAAACCGGTCCGAACTGGTAGGAACCCACCACTGGATCCATGCCTTTCTTAATATACTGTATTTAGTGTGGTGAATGTAGTCTGGATTTCCAGGTGAGAATGAGCGCATTCTAGAAGAGCAAAATGTAGTAAAGTTCGGATAGTTTGTGTGGGGGGAAAAAAAGAATTACTGCTCCCTAGTAATTCTCCATATACTGTATATGTTTAATGGTACAAATAATCTGATTTAGATTTCTGTCTACAGGTGAGGAACATTGAAGGAAAATGCTTAGAAGAACCTCAAAGAACCTCAGAGCCGAGGTGGCGCAGTGGTTAGGGTGCAGTACTGCAGGCCACTTCAGCTGACTGTTATCTGCAGTTCAGCGGTTCTAATCTCACTGGCTCAAGGTTGACTCAGCCTTCCATCCCTCCGAGGTGGGTGAAATGAGGACCCAGACTGTGGGGGCGATATGCTGACTCTGTAAACCGCTTAGAGAGGGCTGAAAGCCCTATGAAGCCGTATATAAGTCTAACTGCTATTGCTATTTGGAGCCTGGCTTTCAGAGATACAGTCAAGATTTCCATTAAAAACACCAGCATAAGTGCCAGAGGCATTTGGCCTGGCTCTGCCTCTAGGACCATGATGGTGAACCTACAGCACATATACCACAGGTGGCACACAGAGGCCTCTTTGCGGGCATGCCATCCATTGTCCCACCCAGCCCAGCTTCACCACGCATGTGTACGTGCCTCCCACCAGCCAGCTGGTCTTTGCCTAGCACATATGTGCAAGGGGAACCTTTAACTTTACCTTTAACACTGATTGGCTTTGTGTTTTATTCTCTGTTACCTTTTTCCTGAGTGCCCTGAATCAAGTACTTAGAATTAGAGAACATCTCGTACAGAGAAGGTGGATGATGTCTCACACTCTGCCCATGTGAGAAGAACAGATGTACTATTTGAAGACTCTGACCTTTATTAATTATTTCCCAGAATCAAAAAATAGAAGTTAAAAACTTCGTCTCAAATGGCTGTTTTTATATATATATATTTTTAGAAAGCAGCAATAATCCAAAACCCTCTTGCCTTCTGCAGGGCAGCAATAAAATCCAAATTATATTTAAACTGACGGTAAAGGATGTTAATGCCTCTACTTTATGCCTAGACTTTGTGTCCATGACCAGAAAGAAATGTACCCTATTTTATTTGGCCTCTATGCAATATCAGACTTATACTTAACTTAGATACTGAATTTTTTTCAGCTCCTAGGGACATTTTTGAAGTCATATATATGAAGGAGCATGATGATTTTTTTTTTTAAAAAAAGATGCTTAGAAGGATTTCCTACACACTCGTCCTCATGAAGACATCATGAAGGGTTTCCTATATAGACGACATCAAGAAATGTCAAGATGGTGGTTGCGATTGTGCGGTGCACATGAAAGCAAGTGATTATGATTCTTGATGAATGTATCTTTTCTTTTTACGTACACTGAGAGCATATGCACCAAAGACAAATTCCTTGTGCGTCCAACCACACTTGGCCAATAAAGAATTCTATTCTATTCTGAGCAAGTGGGACTTTAACTGCCGCATCCCAGCTGTCATTTTGATAGCCCTCTAAGGATACTTCTTCCCTTGCCCTTTATTTTGTTCGGGTTGCACAACTCCCGCCTTTGCAGATCATTAAGGTTTTGCAAAGAAGTTGATTTATATCAACTCTAAAATGTCTACAATTGTAATTAAGAACTTGGCAAATACATAAAGGCAAATATATGTATTCTGCTGATATCTCCCCTCACATGACACCCCCTCCCCCATCAAACCACACCCACAGAACCAGTGGCAAAATTTTTTAGATTTCATCACTGGACTGTACAAAAGAAACTTGGACATATCTAAAGGAGAAGGTGAGGAGAGTTTTAACTATCTGTATATTGATTCTTTTCATCAACATTCTTCTTTGTGTATCTGTAAGATTCTTAACTAAAATCTTTGTCTTATCCCTATTTATTTTCAATCCCACTACTTCCCCATACTCTTCTATTTTTCTGATTAGCTTCAGTCCAGTTTCTAGGGGGAAACTAATATGAAGACCAGATCATCTGCAATTGCCTATAATTTGTATTTCTCTTTTTTTTATTTCCCTTCCTTTTATTTCTTCATCTTTTTGAATATTCCTAATTAACACTTCCAAAATCAATATACAGTAAATAACCACTGCAATGTATATTGACTTTGGAAGTGTTAACTAAGGGGAAAGAGTTTTTATCTTCTTCCAACATGTATGTATCCATCAACATGGAACTTTTTGATGAAATATCTCCGCTGTGAGTGGAAGAAAAATGTCCTCTTTTTTATATACTTCCTGAAGTAAATTCTATAAAATCTATACTGTTATCTTGCTTAATCAATGACAACTAGCCTCTTCTAGAAACCCACCTCTTAGAGTACAGCAAAGGAAACATTTTGAAGATCCATTCCGCATATTCTACCCAAAGGTCAAATCACCCATTTTTATAGCCAAGAGCAGCTGTTCCTTTTTGGCTTCCTCCTGTTGGAAGAAATGTCCTTCTGGGCTCGGCTCCAAGTGGGGAAAAAGACACTGGAGACATGGAGGCTGCTTGGAAAGATGGTTTAATGGTGGACAGGACCACATGGCTTGAGTCCTGAACAGAAAAGGTGATCACATGCTTCAATGTTGGGTGAAGAAGAAGAAAAAAAGAACGAGATGTTGAAAGTTCCTGGCTTTATACTCTCTGTTCGGCCCAACCTCTCTGTTTCCTGTTCCTGTGTAAGAAAATATATTCTGATTGGTTGTCAGATTCCCATGGGGCCATGCAGGGGCAACTTTCTAGGCTGTGTTTTGAGTCTCAAGTTTGGTTGAGTTCTCAGATGCCATGTTGTGAGTTGGGTAAAGGGCTAATACTATCATGCCTTAATCCCATCACCCTGGAGCTGAAGGGGAGAACTCTTTATTATGTAGAATAGACTGTGGAATAGAAGCTGTAGGGAGCTACTTTGTCTTTCAAACATGTTTCTCCCTTTTCACTTCAAGGGAAATATAATATTCTGCCCTTTCAATATTTCCTAGGATATTTCATTCTTCTAGGAGAGGGATGGGTTTTAACTTCCTACAATCTCAACTGAATTCTTAGTCTTTCCTTCTTCCCCTTTCTAACTAAGGATAAGAATAGGGCTCGAAACTCCCAGTAGTAGGGAAACAAAGAAGAGATGGGTCAAATCAGGGGTGGGCTACTGGGGGTTCGCACGGGTTCAGGCGATCCTCTAGCTAGGATTCTGCCCGGTTCAGTGAACCCCCAAATGCCACAGCTGGCTGGCCATGCCCATCTTTCCCCACCTATCCCAGGAGTCTCCACATGGCCATCATTCCAGGTAAGTGCAGGGCCCGTGTGGAGGCTTGGGGAGAGGGGAAAAAACAGGCCTACCAGAAGTTCCAGATGTCCAGAAACGGGCATGTTTCCGGTCTCCGAAGGGCTTCTGGAGCCCGGGGGAAGCAGTTTTCGCCCTCCTGGAGGCTTAAGGAAAGCCTACGGAGCATGTAGAGGGTGAAAAATACTCCCCTAGGGTAGTGCAGGAGGCCGACTAAGCCATGCCAACCATGGCCATGCCCACCCAGCAACAGGGCAGCGAACCCATTGCTGAAATTTTTGAATCTCACCCCTGGTCAAATGCATTCCTCTCCTCTCCCGAGATGAAGTTCTATTCATGGAAATTGATCCCTTTTTAGTGGACATCTCCCCCCATATGGATGTTTGCTTGAAAAGCTCCTACTCAAATCCTTATCACCTCATTAAGTGAATCAAAAAAAGCCACTGAGGAAGGATAATTAATATCTCTGTCCCACAGTGCCTTTCAGCCGTACGTCTTTCCTTTCATACCTATAGCTCCAAGCCTCCATTTGAGAGAATAAGATTATCGGCATCTGCTCCAGGAAAATAATGAAATTACGCCTGTTTCTTCCACTTGAAAATTTAATAAGGAACAACATCTGCCTGTCTGGCAGAGACGGTGCCAGAATGACTCAAGGGGTTTGGAGCAGGAGCAGGAGCACTTCACACAGTTTTCCTGAGGCTCAAATAAGGCTGTGGCTGACATGGGCTACCTTGCATGCTTTCCCCCCCTTTTTTATTTTTGGTTAAGCACAAAGATCATCATCAAATATAGACTAAATTGAGAACTCGGGATTTTTTAAAAGATTGCCTAGCTTGGAAAGATTGAGCCTCAGACGGTAGTAGAGTCAAATATTCTTTCCCAAAAGCGAAGTGTTTGGCTTCCTCCTTAGAGAGGAAATTGAACTACCTCAATGACCTAAAAATTCTGAAGAGTTGCAAAGTGGTGGTTTTTCTGTCAGTAATTATCACATCTTTCACTCGGAGACATTGAAAATGGCTTCCGGGCCTTCAAGATTGCTCACTTGATCCAGCATTTTCTTTACTGCTCTGATTCCTTGGCCCTTCCTCTCCTCAGCATAAAACTACTTCATAGGATCACTTCAATCTCCATGGGAGAGGCAACTGTATCTGGGGAATCAGAAATCTCACCGAATGAAAAGAATGCACTTCCTGGGTCATAATTTCATCTAAGGCCTATTACATCATACTGACCACATTGATTTATCAAGTAAACATTTCAGTGTGCTTCAGAAGAAATGAGGTTCAGAGATAGGTTGTGCATTGCCTGCCATCCCATTCTTCTCCTTTTTATTCTCGGAAGCAAACCTCTACGAACCTGGATTCAGAAAATAGGTTGATGAGAGCTAAGAATCTATCCAAATACTGGATTAAATTGGACAAGTTATCCAATTGATTCAAATACACCCTCTTCCTTGTTTACATTGATCAATTACTGGCAGGATACTTAGAGACATCTGATAGAAGATAAGAACATCCTGAAATTATTTACTCAGAGGCTTCTAAAATGGCGCCGAGCAGGCTGGTTTCTCCGGTAATAACGAACACTTTTTGCTAAATCCTCACAAGAATTCAAAACAAAAGAGATTGCTTATCATTTGTTTTGGTTTCACAATAGAAGAATTTTACTCCTTCATTAACCTTGCTTATTTGGAAGTTAAATGGTGATGAATCTGCTGAATGGTCTTGTTACAATGTTTACTCACTGAAAGTTTTGCCAAGCCTTAAACTTCAAAATAAAAGCCTCTTTACTTAAAGCTGCATATTCAGGCAATAGAGTTTCATTAACTGCAGGCAGATAAATTTTGAAATGGCCTCAAAACCAAATATTAACTTGAAGTCGTCACCCTCTACTTCCAGGGGCACATCTTCAGTGCCTGGCACAAAGCTGCAGCCTCCGCTTCCTACACCCCCTGCTGGGGATGTGTTAATGAAAGAATTTTTCCTGAGTAATCTAAGCGAGGCTCTTAATGCACAGACAATTAAAATGGAAGATAAGTTTAGAGATAATAGAGAGGTGGTAAAGCAGGAGAGAAAAGAGGAAATAAAAGAAATGAAAGAAGAAATTAAAAGTGAAATAAAAGGACTTAAACAGGAGCTGTATGAGAAATTTGATGCTAAGGTTGATAAAATTAGAGACGACATGCTGAGTCTTGTAACTGTATTAACAGAACATATTTCTGGAGTGGAAGATACTCTAGAGGTTCTTAATGATGCCAATGCTAACTTAACAGTGAAAACAGAGGTGGTGGAACAAAAAGTGGAAAATGCTGAAAAAGAAATTATTATGATACAGTACCGACAAATGGAGTTCGCATTAAGAGTAAGGGGGCTGCGTGAGGAGAAACAGGAGAACCTGAAACAGATCCTATCGGAAGCTTTTGACCGCCTGATGGGAAGACCAGGGACCAATCAAGACTGGCAAATTGACAAAGCTTACCGCGTTAACTCCTGGCTGGCAAAGCAGAAGCAGCTTCCTCGAGACATCGTTATATACTTTACTACAAGAGAGTTTAGAAATATGGTACTGCAAGCATCTTATAACACTAAGCTTCAAATTGGCGGTCAAGACCTGGTTGTTTTGAAAGAGATACCACCTCAAATGTTAAGAGCCAGGAGAGACTACACTTTTTTGGTCGAAGAACTCAGAAATCGTCAGATACAGTATAGATGGGATGCACCATTTGGCATCATATTTACATTTGATAAGCAAAGGTACCGCCTCAACTCTGTATGGAAAGCCCGAGATTTTTATTATAATATATTGAAGGCCGGACACCCTGCACCATCTGGACCTAGAGAAAGACCACAAGAAGGACAGGATAGACAGCAAACTACACAACCACCAGATAAGATGGAGCATCTCCTCTAGAAGTGCAAGGTGCTATGGAACCAAGACCAAGCCGCATGACTACTAGACGTATGGAGAAACAAGCTAAAAAGCAACAGCATCAACAATCATCGGCCATCGATCAAGGATCTACAACAACAAATCTGGAAGCAATGGGAGGAGCTAGACCTAAGGTTAAACAGGCTGTGCAGGAAGCTCTAAAAATGCTTCAACCAACCAAAGATGACAACTAAGATTTTAACATGGAATGTCAACGGACTGAACTCTCCACAGAAGAGGAAGAAAATATTTCATTATCTCAAACAGTTTAAGAACGATGTAATTTGTTTGCAAGAAACTCATATCAAGTCAACTGATCAAAAATATTTGATCAACTCAAAACTTGGTCAACATTTTGCAGCTTCTGCTATGGAAAAGAAGAATGGTATAGTTGTATACTTAAGAAAAGATATGAAAGCTGAATTAATAGAAGCAGATCCCTTCAGAAGATATATTGCTTTAGACTTAATCTTAGAAGGGAAAAAGACATTACTTTTGGGAATTTATGCTCCCAATCAACAGCAAGATAGATTCTATAGAAATCTTCATGCTAAATTAGTACAGTGGGACTATAGTTCCTGTATACTATTGGGTGACTGGAATGGAGTGATAGACACTAAGAGAGATAAGAAGATTTCCCGCCTAAATACCAAGATGCGAGCAAAGTTACCCAAATCTTTCTTTGACATTATGGATGATTTTGAATTGAGAGATATTTGGCGAGAAAGAAATGCAGAGGAATGTGACTTCACTTTCTTCTCGGACAGGCATCAATCCCTCTCAAGGATTGATTTTATTCTAACCACTAATGATTTGCTTTCTAGGGTCAAGAAAACAAAGATTGCAGCTAGGGTCCTTTCGGACCATAACCCAGTTTGGATGGAGTTGGGAAGGGTAGTGCAGGCAAGAAGGTCTTGGAGATTGAATGAAAACTTATTTAGATATGAAAAGTATATTAATGATTGTAAAAAATTACTATCTGAATATTTTGTTTTGAATATGAATAAGGGTACATCTATGGAATTTGTATGGGACGCAAGCAAAGCGTATATGAGAGGAGTTTTGATGAATATAAATAAAACACATAGAAATAAGCAAGGGTTAAAACGAACAGAACTGGAAGAGGAAATTAAGAGAAAAGAGCTCGAGTTAACAATGAACCCAGACGATACAAAGGTTAAGGAAGCTATTAACATATTAAAATCTCAATTTGACATGTTGATCTCTGACCAGGTGGCTACTAATCTATTATATGCAAAACACAATACTTTTGTAATGCAAACAAACCTGGCAGATGGTTAGCTTATCAGATTAGGAAAAAAAGGAAAACTCGAAATATATCTAAACTGATTTACAGAGGGAAGGAGGTGTTTCAACAGGAAGAGATTCAAAAGGCTTTCGGGGAATTTTTTACAGAACTGTATAAAGGGGATAAAATTAATGGTTTAGACATAGACAAATATTTAGACAAAGAGAAAATACCTTCAGTTAGAGAAGAACACAGGCAAAAACTGAATCAACCAATAACCTCGGGGGAAATCCTGCAGGTAATTAAGCAATTAAAGTCAGGGAAAGCACCAGGTACAGATGGCTTGACAGCGGTTTACTATAAAAACTTACAGTTAGAAATGGTAGAACCTCTTAGAGAATTATTTAATATGATTCAAACGGAAGGTAAAGTCCCTCCATCTTGGAAGACAGCGTTTATATCTTTGATACCCAAAGAAGATCAAGATACTACTCAACCCAAAAATTATAGACCTATTTCATTACTGAATGTAGATTATAAAATTTTTACTAAAATATTAGCAAATAGGTTAATGTTGGTCACTCAACAATTGATACATACGGACCAAACAGGTTTTATACAAGGGAGACAGATGAAAAGTAATGTTAGATTAATTATTAATGCATTAGAATATTTGGGAAAGAACAACCAGATCCCTGCTGCGTTTATATTTTGGATGCTGAGAAGGCCTTTGATCGAGTTAACTGGCAATTTCTGTTGAAGATATTGCAAAAAATGCAGATAGGAGATAATTTTTTACAGTCAATTAAAGCAATATACCAACAGCAAACAGCACAAATCATAGTCAATGGAAGTTTAACAGACTCTTTTCAAATTGGAAAAGGTACAAGACAGGGCTGTCCTTTGTCCCCATTATTGTTTATTATAACCTTGGAAGTATTGTTGAATAAAATACGGGGCTTGGATGGTTTAAAAGGGATCAAGATTAGGCAGCAAGAATATAGAGTCCGCGCTTTTGCGGATGATTTGGTCATAATATTGGAACAACCGCAGGAATCCAGTATGGTTTTAATGAATATGATTAATCAATATGGTCAAGTGTCGGGCTTTAAAATAAACTTAGGAAAAACCAAAATATTAGCTATAAATATGAATATTAAACAAAAGGAAGAATTAGGATTGATGCTAGGATGTGAGGTAGTTAAAAAAGTCAAATATCTTGGAGTTAACATTTTAACTTTAAATGGGAAATTATATAAGCATAATTATGAACCACTTTGGCATAGCATACAGACAGAGATGAAAAAATGGGAGAAATTGCACTTATCTTTGCTGGGTAGGATAGCGGCAGTGAAAATGAACATTTTACCAAAATTTTTATTTTTCTTCCAAATGTTACCTATACTTAAAAAAGATGCGAACCTTTTAGAATGGCAGAAGGGTATCAATAAATTTGTGTGGGCAGGAAAGAAGCCGAGGGTAAAGATGAAAATAATGCAAGATGTACGTGAGAGAGGAGGATTGAAGCTACCTAATTTAAAACTATATTATGATGCAGTGGCATTATCTGTAATTAGTGATTGGATTCACTTAACCAATGATAGAATATGGAACATTGAGGGACACAATCTGGTATTTGGGTGGCATGCTTACCTGTTATTCAACAAAAAATTGGATAAGAACTTTAAAAGTCATATTTTAAGAAATGCTTTATTGCGGGTCTGGAAGAAATACCAATATAAATTAAATGACAAGTTACCCATGTGGGCAATTCCTAGACACGCAATTGAAAATATGAATACAGCACAAAAACAGGACAGAATTACCTACAGACAGCTTCTTACCTCGGAAAGGGGGGTATTACAATTAAAATCTTTAGAGGTATTAAAAGAGGAGAAGGTAGTTCAAACATGGTTCCAGTATGGGCAATTACAGGCTAGGTGGAAAATAGATCAAAAAATTGGTTTTATTCAAGTTGAGGATAATCTGTTTAAACAAATAAGAGATCAAAGCTTAATGCATATAAAGAGGATATATAATGTATTAATACAGATGGATTCGGAAACAGAATTAGTTAAAGATTGTATGATAAAATGGGCTCAAAATATTGAGGAACCAATAATGTTGGATACATGGGAAAGAATCTGGGTAAGAAATGTGAAATTTACACAAGCTCAAAATCTGAGAGAAAATTTTTACAAGATGTTCTATAGATGGCATTTAGATCCTAAAAAGTTGGCTTCTATGTATCCGAATGTACAGCCTAAATGTTGGAGGTGTGGTTCTCTCGATGCTACATATTATCATATATGGTGGACCTGCCAAAAGGTTAAGGCATTTTGGATAAAAATATGGTGGGTCATGCAAAATGTTTTTAAAAGAAGGATAAAGTTTAGTCCTCAGTTATTTTTACTAGGTATATGTACTGACTTTACAGTGGTAGAGACCAATTTGACTCTGCACCTGATAACTGCAGCAAGACTGTTGGTGGCGCAATATTGGAAGAAGGAAGACTTGCCTACAATCCAAGAATGGACATTGAAAGTAACAAACTTAGCTGAAATGGCTAAAATATCGGCATATCTCAAAGATCATTCAAATGAGAGATATAAACGAGACTGGAAAAAATGGATTGACTATATACAAAATAAATACGGGACTAAGAAATTCCAGTTAGCCTATGCTTAAGATCAGAAATGATTTAAACTGTTAAAAGTCAGTCCAGTAAGAAGAAGCTAAGGTCAATCTAGAATGTTATTAATTTCTTTATTTCTTTTTTCTCAATAGATTTTAGACTGTGTTAGTTAAAAATCCATACCGTGTACGGGTTCTGGGAAGTCGGGGGGGGGGAAGGAGGAGGGGGGGGTGGGGGGGTGGAGGGAGGGGTACACACAACAAAAAAAAATTGTACTTCAATGTCTTAATGATTGACAAATGATGACATATTTGTGTTTTTTTTAAAGAAAAATAAAAAAGTTCTGTTCTGAAAAGAACATCCTGAAATAAAGAATAAGCTTGGTTTACATATTCATCGTTCTAGAATTGATAAATAAAAAATTTCCTGGAACTCCATAGCAGTACATGAAGGAATTATTCTCATCTGCTAACTCTCTGTATCATTTTATATCCCAAATTTTATTGTCACTGTCCATGGAGGCTCCCTTAAGTTAGTGTTGACAGATTTATCTTCTATAGCTTTTTCATTCTCTTTAAAAGGCCATTTAATGCTTTTAAATGTTATACAATGTCCATAACATCCCCACAATAAGATGAATTGTATCAAACAGTGTCCTTGTAGTGGATGATATGTCCAAACTAGTAATCAAAGCTTTATTCTGAAGGACATCAAAGAATGATTGAATAGTAGAGCTGGAAGAGACCACAGCATTCATCTAGCACAACTTCTGTGATGGGCTGGGAAACTAATTAAGCTATCATGAGAGGTGGATGTCCAATCTCTTTTATAAAACCTTCAAATATGAAGAACCCTCAACAGGGTTTCATTATCACACAATACTTGATACCAGGAGATAGCAAATTTTTTGATGCTAGAGCAGAAGATTTGTGAATACCACTTTTGACCTGAAGAGATCGATAAAATGCTCATTCCCTCAGATATATTAGGGTCGGTGGAGTCCTTGGTGCTCTCTGAATTTGGTTGTTTGTATGTACGTGGTACCCAATGAGGTAACATAATCATCATTGCATTGATAATGTTACCTAGTTGGGTGATGAAATGTCTGTAAGCAAACAACCAAGTTCACCAAAGACTCCACCTTTCAACCTGGAGCTACATATATTATATTAACTCTAGGCCACTGGTGGTTCCCAACCTTTTTTTGGCCATGCCCCACCTAAGCATCTCTAAAATCCAGATGCCCCTCCCTCACAACATATAATCCTTACTTTACTCAAAAAGTGAACTCTACTCATGCGGAGGAAGCATAAAAGGCAATTAACTTGGTTTAAACAAGGTTCAAATTGCACCCATTAAAAATCAAATCCCCCCCCCCCCCGTGGCACGTGGGTCCCATGTTGGGAACCACTGTTCTAGGCCTTCTGGAAGTTTGATTCTGTGTTTGAAGTCAAGTGCAGGAACTGACTCCTATCTAAATTTAGCAGACCACTTAAAAATCTACCTTAGGTATATTCTACAAATTATCGCCCACACCTGCAGGCATGATACAATATAGCATATAATCTCTTCTGTAAGAAATCAAGTTTCCTTTTTTTAAAAAAACCCTCTATGACTCCTCTGAAGACCGTGAGAGCCTGAAACCTTTTCAAGGACATCATGACAGGTGTGGAGTTGAAGCAGACGGTTTCCATAACAAAGTGAACTTGTTTACATGATCTATATGAGAAGTTGGGGGTTTGGCTGGGGAAATTATTATTTAACTCCATGAACTGATCTTTGGCAATTTCAGAGTTAGTTTTGTTTCAACGTTACCATGCAGTGTATTCAATTGCCAGTAAGATTTTCAGAACCAGAACGGACCTGGAGTTTTATTTGGATTCTTGAACTGAATGTTAACGGGTCCATAGGGCTGCAAAGAGTTGGACATGACTTAGAAACTTAACAACAAAAACAAATGGATGCCAAACAGGAAGCTTCAGAAAAGTTGGACTTCCCAGAGGGGAGATATCAGCAGAATACATATATTTGCCTCTATGTATTTGCCAAGTTCTTAATTACAATTGTAGACATTTTAGAGTTGATATAAATCAACTTCTTTGCAAAACCTTAATGATCTGCAAAGGCAGGAGTTGTGCAACCCGAACAAAATAAAATGCAAGTGGTTTGATGGGGGAGGGGGTGTCATGTGACTGGGTGGGCATGGCAACTTTTTTTCCCACTTTTTAAAGGATCTTTTTCCTGCCTATTCTCCCAAACCGGTAGGAAACAAATTCTTTAAAAAGTGGAAAAAAGAGCTTCTGACGATCATGCGGATCAGCTGTGAGCTGTGCAATCATTGGAAGCTCCCTCCCTTGTTTTTTAAAGCATTTTTTTTACCAATTCACCTGAACCAGCAGGAAAACAATGCTTTAAAAACCAGAAAAAAAGCTTCCAACCATCGCACAATTCACAGCTGATGCTCAGAAGCTTCTTTTTTTTTTTACCACCGGTTCACAGAACCAGTGACAATTGTCCATACCAGTTCAGCCAAACCAGGCCAAACTGGGAGGATTTAAAGCCCTACATGGTATCGGACCTGGATACTTGAGAGACCGCCTCCTGCCGATTACCTCCCAAAGACTGATTAGATCCCACAGACTAGGTCTCCTCCGAATTCCATCTGCCGGCCAATGTCAGCTGGCAACTCCCCGGGGGAGGGCCTTCTCTGTGGCCGCTCCGGCCCTCTGGAACGATCTCCCCATCAAGATCCGGACCCTTACTACCCTTCCAGCTTTCTGCAAAGCTACTAAGACTTGGTTGTTCCGGCAGGCCTGGGGCTGTTGAATCTTCCAGCCCCATCCGAGGTATGAAAGTTGCCGTATTTTTAAATTGTTTGTGTTTTTACTTTTATTTTGTATCCCCCTTCCCCTCAGATTGTTAGCCGCCGAGTCCCTCGGGAATAGGGCGGCATACAAATTGAATAAACCTTAAACCTTAAACCATTTCAGCCCTGGTATAGTCACGTTTCACATATATACCAGACAACCTGTGATCCATTGGATCATTCTTCTTTCCACATATAATATAAGCTTCTTCTTCCTCTTCTCCTCCTCCTCCTACGCCCCCCCCCCCCCATGGAATTGCCTGCTATGTTGCTGGGGAAAGAGAGAACAAAGGAGCTATGGACCATGAGGAAAACTGCACCCCCTGCTTCTGATTCTGGCATGTCCACAAGGCCCCAGGAAGGAAAGGGTTTCACCAATTGCTGTCACATAACCACCCACCAGCTCTCTGACTTCCAAATTTGACAACTTTCAAGAGAACCCCATCTGTTCTGACTTAGACTCCACAGGAGCCTGAAGCAAACTCCTTGTCCCCACAAAAACCCTTTTTATTAATTTACTGTGAATTCTGCTCATTCACATCCAGCAAAGTCTTTCAAGGGAGGATTTACAGTCACAGACTTTATCTGGATTGGACAGCTGCCTGGCCGATATCTTGGCAAGGAGTCTTGGAGAGTCATGAACCAATTAAGCAAACTAATTGTCTCCTGCAAACTCCACTCCCCTTTCGCTCCTCTTTTATTCCCTCTGGGAGGGGTCATTCACCGTCCACCTGTGGCCTTACTTACTCCCAACTCGACCCCTGTTCCTTAGCTGTTCCCTTCGTCTGGCAACTCTGTGCATGTGCACATTGGGAACAGGCCCCAGCTGTTCATCTGCCTCACTGATGTCTGACTCTGAAGGCAGCTGATAACTGGCATATGGCTCTGGCTCCCTCTCTGCCTCCAATGCAGAGCCCTTATCAGAGCCTTCCCCAGACTCCAGGACTGCCCCATGTTCCTCCCCAACCTCCTCACTGTCCAAATAAGTTGCCAGCTCTGCTGAAAACTGCATTCTCACTACTCATGTGTAACATTTCTCCAAGGGCCCCTTACTCCAGGAAGAAAGTTAGTTCACCCATCAAGCACCACTAACCCAGGTCTCTACCTTGCCAGCTGGCTATTCCCTTAAATAGATTTAAAATTTGGTTCCTGTTAGGCCTTGTTGCCAGCCAGTTGCATGCAAGGGCCAGAAGGAAATGGGAAAGAAGATGAGGATATGTCCTTCCTATCTTTACTTAAACAATGCAACCTACTGGTTTCTGGGAAGTATAGATATAGAAGGTATGAATTGAACAAGCTACTATTTTGTCAAATTTCAATCTCACAGGTGTCCTTTGTCTTGGAGTTTGGATTCACTCTGTAAATTAGCCCATATACGGTACATTATTCAGAATTGCTGCTCTACGAGGCACCATTTTGCCCAACTGAAGTTTGTAAAGTATTAAAAACAAACGGGAGTTTTAGTAGAATATACATTATTTTATTACTTACCTACTCTCTTACTGTATAGTGTACCTTTACCATCCCTTCCTTCCTTCCTTCCTTCCTTCCATATCAATGTGGCATGTTTTCCACACAAAATTCACTTTTATGAATTCTAGAAATCCCTGCTGTTTATCTCCATGCCACATGGCAATGATTAAAAAGAAATCTGCCAGAATTCCTGCTGAGAGTAGATCTGAATATTTTGTTCCTTGGAGATCCATACTTAGAGGAATGCTAGGGAGGAAAAAAAATATGTCTAAAGTTTGTACTGGACCATGGGGGGCTGGGGAAGTCTCCATGGTGCAGACGGTAATTGCATTTACATTCTAGCTGCTTTGATTGGATTGGGATTTCAAGATTTATGCTTAATATTTTATTTACTTCTCTGGAGAACTTGATAGGTTCCTCCAGGAGGAAAAGCAGCGACAAAATGAAATTTTTTAAAAAACCCATCCACAAATAAATACATGGGTAAAGAGTTTGAGATACATCCCCAAAGACTAGTTCATGGCAACCTTCTTTTTTTTCTTTGTTAAAAGAGAAATTTGTGTGATCCTACATGATCAGGGATCCTGTAGCAAAGGAAAGCTGGAGCATTGCGGAGCTGTCGCGGGCAGTAAGTACGCATGCGCACGCTGCATGCATGCATGTGTTGGACACCAAGCCCCGTTGCACCGTACCAGTTGCAATGGGATCTGGAACCCACCACTGGTTTGGTCAAGGCCAACCGTCTCTACATACCAGCTGAATGAGGCCACCTGAAGATGCACCCCATATGACACCCTTGTGGGCTGGAGATTGGACATTGGGCTGGGGTAACTGGGGAGGGGGGGATTGGGGTAAACGTTTGATATGTACAAGTTCACGCCTTTTTGCCTCAGATCTTGCTTCACTTTCACTGTTTTCATTTCATATCCAGTAAAAGTATCTTTCTCTAGTCAAATGGAGTTGGGGGTTTCCTTTCTTGGATGTTGAAAGAGGGACGCCTGACAAATATCCTGCTTTATATATATATTTGTCACCAAAAAAAAGACACCAGGTCTTATTTTCAGGGTGAGGGGGACTCATCTCACTTGTGTGTGTTGCTCACCCTCCTCCCGCCTCTTTTTCACTATCAGAGGCCTTCAGAAACTTCTTAATCGGGCAAGGCCAGCAAAGCTTCCCTGAAGGTCTCTGTAGCTGATAACACAGCTCCAGATTGATCAAGAGTTCTGTTATCGGCTATAGAGGCCTTCAGGAAAGCCTTGCCAGCTGCAGCAAAAGAAACGGGCCAATTTGGGTGAGGCCAAGTTTAAACTATAATAATAATGAGGGTTTTTTTTTAAAAAAATGTTGCGAACAGAGTGTTGTCTGGATTTCCTTTTTAACATTTTCACATATACATAATTCATTTTGCATTATATTTCCATTTCCATTTTAGCCGTATTTCTTTTCATATTTTCCATTTTTTATTTTTATTATATATGTAAATAATGTCATTTCCCCCACTTCTCTTTAGAGATAAACCAAATTCATCATTTCCTTTCCATCCATTTCTATAAGTAATATGTTTCTTCAAATTCAGTTAATTATAAAGCAAGTATTTAACATAGTTAATTTGCACCTTTAAAAGTAATTTCTAGTAAATTCTATGAATAACATGTGTCTTCAAATTCAGTTCTTTATATAGTAAGCATTTAATATAATTAATTTGCACACTTAAAAGTATTAATATCGTCCACACACTTCTTAATTAGATACATACTATTACCATGTTTAAGATATTAAGATATAAAACATCCCTGACCCAATAAATCATATTAACAAACACCCAGTCCCATTACACCATGTTAAACATGTGAACATGTTACATGTTGCGCCAGCCTTGCAAGTCCATCGTACTACTTATCCGAAGGTAAGTAGTAAGGCAGCACCACACATCCCATCCCCACCCTAGCTTAATTTGTACCTGTGGGCGGGATCTTACTTAGGTCATATTTCTGGGGTAGGACTTGTATTGGATGCATTTGTAAAAATCAAGCTAAGACTTACTTTCTGAGTAGGTCCTATTTTTGTGGAAACAAAGTAGCTAGGTAAGATTTTACCCTCATGGCTGTTACTGAGTAAAAGCAGGGGTAGTTAAAACAAAAGGAGAACAATTAAAAACAAAGCAAGAATTAGGACCCGAAAAATTATCTCTTTAACCTTCTTTTGTTAGAACCAATAAGAAGCAGACACTCTCATAATGACTAATCAGTATCAAGTACAAATAAAGAACCAATCAGAGACCAGTCCTCACCAACTTACACCAATCAGAAAGGAAGCTCGGCTGAAGACCAGTCAGAAGTCTGAACCCCTGGCATCAAGAAGCCCAGTCAGTCCGGCTCAGGTATCTGCAATCAGGCCATCAATGATTCCAGAGATAGTTGCCAGTAGAACATTAGGAAATCTTGTCTAAATCATGGTCTCTAAACACTGAAGCCCAGCACTGACTCCCTCCCAAAAATAAATACAGGCATAGGTTTAGATCAAATGTGAAAAACACGTGGCTCGCGGATTGGATCCGGCCCATAATAGGCCCAGATTTGTCCTGCAAGGCTGTCTCAGAGACAGCGAGGGTCTGGCCTGTGCCACTCCAACCCTGGCCCATCCAGGCTATGTCCCACCCAGTGGGCCATGATGATCAGGCCACGCCCCACCGGCCTCCCAAGGACAAACAAAATCCTGATGCATCCCACAATGGGATTGAGTTTGACACCCCTGGTTGAGATCAGCGGTCACCAACTGCTGCTCCATGGACCACTGATGGTCCACAAGAAAATTTTGGTGGTCCACAGAAAAAATATTTGCACCTTTTATAGTGCACTAAATCAGAGGTCCTCAAACTATGGACCCTGAATGCTTGTGTTGCTTCAGAGAATCTCTCCCTTTGGGGTCTTTTTGTGCAGGTTGGAGAGGGGAGAAATTCTGACTTGGTGTCCGCTTCAGCCTCCTGGTGCAGGGCTTTGGGCGAAGGCTGGAGGGAAGTGCCGCTGGTGGTGAAGAACCGGAGAGCCTTGTTCCAGTGGAACTGGATAATGGCCTGCAACTGGTTGACCATCTCAGCCCACTCAGCCCTCCGGGCACAAGAATCTGGCCTTGCATTCCTGCAGGTCTTCCCTCTACTTGGAAAGCCTTTGCTCGTAGTCCTCAGTGAGGTGCTTCCACTGAGCCTCCTTCTTGGTCAGATCCAATTTGAACTCAGCTATTTTGCCAACTCTTTCTCATGGTGGCTGCTTAGCTCCAACAACGGATTCCTGTTGGGGCCCTAAGGAGCCCAGGCAGGCAGGCGAGAAGTGGCTGCGAGGGGATGGGCAAGTAGAGGCTATCAAGATGCCCCTTGATGTGAGTGACATTGAGTTGGCCACACCCACCCTGCCACATGACCACCTAGTCACACCCACCCAGTCGGTCATTAGGCAGATCATATTAGTGGTCCGCAGAATTTAAAATTATGAATTTAGTGGTCCCTGAGATCCGAAAGGTTGGTGACCCCTGGTTTAGACAGTTGAACATATGTGATTTGCTAATGTGTTTATTTCTTTGATTGATTCTCTCTCTTGTGTTCTGTTTGTCTCTTCTCAATCTCTTTTTTTCCCTGGAGTGGTTTACTAATGCACCACATCATTACTCGAGAGCTGTGACCGACTAGGAGAGCACATGCTTGGCGTGTAAAATACTGTAAGTTCATTTTATGGCCAGGAAAAACCTTTCTCTCTGAAATGCTGGAGAACTGGCCTCCTTCCATGTGAAAATTACTCAGCTTGATGGGCTGACAGTCTGTCGCTGGGCAAGGCATTTCCCTGTTTTGCAAATAGTCTATGGGCATAATGATGGCAATACAACTGCAAATGGAATGCAGAGGAGAACAAAACTCCTTTCTAGAGATGCAGGATGACCAATGTGTCACCAGAATCCAAGCCCATTTTTATCTCGTTTGTTCCTGTTGGCATTTTGCAACAATGAGCTTTGGTCATTCTTTATGTTCAGTCAAAAGCTGATCACAGAACAGCACTGATTTATAGAGGAACCACGAAAAAGCTTCCATGAACCTAACTTGACACAGAAACTTAAGCAACGGTAGAGGTTAGGAATAGGACCTGGGACACAAGAACTGGGGAATACCTAGAAGAGATGAACAAAACTGACTTGGTGAGGGATGGTTTCATTTATTTATTGGAAAGGAAAGGAAGAGGGCTGTAATAATGAATTCCATCACCATGACAATATACAGTATCAAGTTGATTTTTGAGATCCTTCCAACCCTAATTTCTAGGTTTTTGTTATTGGGAAAAAGGTAAGATTAGAGCAAATGTATTAACTATTTCAATAATACGAGATAAAGTATTAGTGAAACTGTTTCTTGGCATCACGGAAGATAATATGATACAGTGATACATCTTTGTAGGTGGGGACTTAAGCCTTACTTCATATTGTCCTGCCTGCATCATAGCCTGAATCGGTGGGGAACCTGAACCAACAGAGATTGAGGGGGTGGCTTCATTGGCTGTGGAGGAAAATGGGGAAGGGCAGGGCCAGTCAGGCCAAGGCACTTCAGGATTAGAACAACTTGTAGAGAGGGAGGAACAAGAGAGACGGAGTTCAGGCGAGGAGCAGGGACCACCCACTCCTGATCCTAGAGCACAAAGAAAAGAAGGAAGGCAAGAACAACGCAGACTGAACCAGCTACAAGGGAGGAGAGTGCCCCACCCCCCTTCACAAAGAACACCTGGGGACTGAGATGTAAGGAGATGCCAGTGGAAGGGGCATTTGTCAGGAACAAGCATGGAATTTCTGGAGCCTCCTGTGCACTTGCCAACGCCTGAAGATTATTGTGCTCTGTCTTGTGGTGTTTGACTGGTTCGCCTGTTTCACTGAACTTCTTGCTCTGGTTACTATTATGATCACATGAAGTGTTAATACCACTTTATAATGCTTTGGTAAGGCCACACTTGGACTGGGTTTGGCCACCACGATGTAAAAAAGATTTTGAGACTCTAGAAAGAGTGCAGAGATGAGCAAGAAAGATGGTTAGTGGACTGGAGGCTAAAACATATGAAGAACGGTTGCAGGAACTGGGGTGTCAGGCCTGCATTTATATTCCTTTTAGAATTTTGGCCTGCCACACTTTCTCTTATTTCATTATGCTGTTTCTTTAAGTATAGTCAATGGGAGGGGGGATTAGAAGGAGTAGGATTTTGGAATGTATTGTTTTCATTCTTTGCTAGAAGTCAAGGTCATCCTTTGTCTCCGCACTTTCACACATGATCCGAAGAAGCTGGGCATGGAACGCCAGCATGGAAGAAGGAGATTGGACCATGTGATGGATTGTGGGTGTGTGGACAAGATCATGAACTTTTAACTGGGTGGGATTCTGATGTAACTTTCAGAGTTGGGACCCCACAGCTATGTGCCAACATGCCTGCTTTATTAAATTGGAACTTTAAGCATAGTTTTGCCTTCGATTCTGATTTGAGTTACATGGTATTTGGAACGCTGACACTGGGTATGTCTAGTTTAATGAAAAGAAGGACGAGGGGAGACATGATACCAATGTTCCAATATCTCAGGGGCTGCCACAAAGAAGAGGGAGTCAAACTATTCTCCAAAGCACCTGCAGGCAAGACAAGAAGCAATGGGTGAAAACTAATCAAGGAGAGAAGCAACTTAGAACTAAGGAGAAATTTCCTGAAACTTAGAATAATTAGTTCGTGGAACAACTTGCCTCCAGAAGTTGTGAATGCTCCAACACTGGAAGTTTTTAAGAAGATGTTGGCTAACCATTTGTCTGAAGTGGTGTAGGGTTTCCTGTCTAAGCAGGAGGTTGGACTAGAAGACCTCTAAGGTCTCTTCCAATTCTGTTATTCTAATTTTAAGTTAGCTCCTATCCAGCCATCAAGACCTACCGAGATTCCAGAATGAAGGTTGGTGAGATGACATGCAATGTCCCAAGAGGAGGAGTTTATGTTCAGGATGTGAGAGATCTGCAGGTATCTTCTCAGCCCTCCTTCTGACCCATGCACTATACACAGTGGTGGGTTTCAAATTTTTTTAGAACCTCTTCTGTAGGTGTGGCCTGCTTTGTGGGAGTGACTTGCTGGCCATGTGACCAGGTGGGAGTGGCTTGCCAGCTATGTCACTGAGTGGGAGTGGCTCGACAGTCATGTGATTGGGTGGGCATGGCCAACTTGTAAAATGAGGTGAAACTCACTTAACAATGCTCTTGATTAGCAACCAAAATGTTGGCTCATAAACTCTGGCATTTAAAGCACACATGTCTTAAAGCTGTCAAGCTACAAGACCTTGCAGCCCTAACTCTTTAGAAAAAAAAACCCAGTGGACTTCAACTCCCAGAATTCCTCCTCTCACTCTTCATCTTGATGATGTGCAGACAGGTGGGGGGAGGGAGCTGGAACCGGTTCTAAACGCCACTGTAGATTTGTGGAACCTGATTTGATTTGATTTGATTTGATTTATTGCATTTCTATGCTGCCCTATTCCCGGAGGGACTCAGGGCGGCTCACAAACCAAAGTAGGGGGGGGAATACAAACAGGAGGGGAAAAAAAACAATGGACAAACAACTACAAACAGTTAAAAAAAAACACTCAACAACCACACAATTCGAGCGGGGGCGGGGCACCCGTCAGCCCCAGGCCTGTCGGAACAACCAGGTTTTAAGGGCTTTGCAGAAAGCCTGAAGGGTGGTGAGGGTCCGAATCTCCACGGGGAGCTCATTCCAGAGGGCCGGAGCAGCCACAGAGAAGGCCCTCCTCTGGGTGGTAGTCAATCGGCATTGGCCAGTAGATGGAATTCGGAGGAGGCCTAATCTGTGGGATCTAATAGGTCTGTTGGAGGTAATTGGCAGTAGGTGGTCTCTCAAGTACCCAGGTCCAATACCATGAAGGGCTTTATAAGTGACGACTAGCACCTTGAAGCATATCCGAAGACCAATAGGCAGCCAGTGCAGCTCGCAGAGGATAGGTGTGACGTGGGTGTACCGGGGTGCACCCACAATCGCTCCCACTGCTGCATTCTGGACAAGCTGAAGTCTCCGAATGCTCTTCAAGGGCTGCCCCATGTAGAGCGCATTGCAGTAGTCCAGTCTTGAGGTCACAAGGGCACAAGTGACTGATGTGAGGGCCTCCCGGTTCAGGTAGGGACGCAATTGGTGCACCAGGCGAACCTAGGCAAATGCCCCCCTGGTCACAGTTGAAAAATGGTGTTCTAAAGTCAGCTGTGGGTCCAGGAGAACTCCCAAATTGCGAACCCTGTCTGAGGGGCGTACAGTTTGACCCCCCAGCCTGAGAGATGGAATACTTGGCCAATTGTTGGGAGGGAAACACACCAGCCACTTGGTCTTATCTGGATTGAGTGCAAGCTTGTTAACCCCCATCCAGACCCTAACAGCCTTCAGGCACTGACACATCACATCGACCTCTTCTATAGAAGAGGTTAGAACTGGCAGGAATCCACCCCTGACTATACAGTAGTTTTATGGCAGGAAAGCTGGTTGAAGTTGTTCTTGTTGCAGCTTTAACTTTCGAGTGTTATCTTGTCTCTCGAGGTGTCTCATTATTGTCCTCTAGCACTTGCCCTCTACCTAAACTTTTTCTCCAACCCCCACTCCTGCTTCTTCATGAGAACAGTCTTTAGGCTCAGTAGGGACAGAGCCTGCAGAAACTTTTTTTTTTGTCATTTTATTAAGATTTATAGGCCGCCCTTTTCCCTGAGGGGACTCAGGGCGGCTTACAATCACAGGGAAGGGGGTGCAATATCAAAAGACAAACAAAATGTGAACAAAAGAAAAATAATAAAACACAACTTTCATTCAACAGTCAACACTCGGGCGGGTAAATTGGGAACCTATCCCCAGGCCTGATGGGAGAGCCAGATCTTGAGGGCTGCGCGAAAGGTCTGGATGGTGGTGAGGGTGCGGATCTCGACGGGGAGATCGTTCCACAGGGTTGGAGCTGCAACAGAAAAGGCTCTCCTCCGTGTAGTCGCCAATCGACATTGACTGGCGGATGGGATTCGGAGGAGGCCCAGTCTGTGCGATCTAATCGGTCGGAGGGAGGTAATTGGCAGAAGGCGGTCTCTCAAGTACCCAGATCCACTACCATGGAGTGCTTTAAAGTAGTCTTTAAGCAGTAGACTGCAAGTCTTTAAGTAGACTTGCAGTCTACTGCTGTGGCATTTTCAAAGGAGGCTGTTTGTTTCCCCACACTGCAATTATTGTAGTTTTTGTTTTCCTTGGCTTTGTGTTTGTGAGACCTTTGGAATCGGGGCAAGTCACAAATAAGTACTGTAAAGTAATTGAGTATGCAAATGTAAATAAGTCTGTGGAAACAGATTTTCAAATTTCACCAACACTGATTTCATCCATTATTTCACAAATGGCAGCATTGTCCTGTAGCATCCCTCCATTTCTGGTATCAAATCTGCAGTCCCCTCCTTTACAGTATGTTCTCCTTTAAAACTGTTAAAATACTATCAGTCTCTATAAAGTCATCCTCTCACTCCTCCTATCAATTACCAAGTAGCCTTTTCCTCTGCTTGCCAAAGCCAGTTAAGCTCCATGCAGCTGGATGAGATCAAGGAAACAAGTCCTGTACAAACTTCATTAGGAAATCTTTAGTGCTACTTCGAGGTAATTTTTTTTTAAAGAAATGGAAATGGTAATAGGATTTCCCCAGCTTCCTTAAGATGAGTTAATTAATGCATATCTGTTTGAAATGCTTCTCCTCATACTTTTCTCCATTTTGGCTGACCTGCCATGTATAAGATAAAATGTGACTTCCCCAATGTCTCTTGAGTGTCTTTGTATGGCTCTGCCCACAATTTCTCACAAAACCATGTTTGGTTGACCTCTAAGTCACTCCCAAGCAACTGGGTTTTTGAGTCTGTCATCTACACCTCTATAACTATCTGGTTTGGTTCTGCAACCCAACAAGACAGACACAGACTTCACAGGATAGTTAGAACTGCAGAAAAAAACGTTACTGCCAACCTGCCTTCCATTGAGGACCTGTGCACTGCACAGGTGCACAGAGAGCCGAGGTGGCACAGTGGTTAGGGTGCAGCGCTGCAGGCTACTTCAGCTGACTGTTAGCTGCAGTTCGGCTGTTCAAATCTCACCGGCTCAGGGTTGACTCAGCCTTCCATCCTTCCGAGGTGGGTAAAATGAGGACCCAGATTGTTGGGGGCGATATGCTGACTCTGTAAACTGCTTAGAGAGGGCTGAAAGCCCTATGAAGCGGTAGATAAGTCTAACTGCTATCGCTATGAGTCAAAAAGAGGACTGTGAAAATATTTACAGACCCCTCGCATCCTGGACATCAATTGTTTCAACTCCTGCCCTCAAAAAAACACTATAGAGCACTGCACACCAAGACAAGTAGACACAAGAACAGTCCACCCCCCCAACGCCATCACTCTGCTAAACAAATAATTCCCTCAACACTGTCAAACCATTCGCTAAGGCTGCATTACTATTACTATTAGTCTTCTCATCGTTCCTATCACCCATTCCCTCCCATTTATGACTGCATGACTGTAACTTTGTTGCTTGTACCCTTACAATTGATATTGATATTGATATTGTTTCCTGATTGCTTATTTGTACCCTATGACTATCATTAAGTGTTGTACCTTATGGTTCTTGATGAATGTATCTTGTCTTTTTATGTACACCGAGAGCATATGTATATGGTATAGGGTTTCTTGCCTAAGTAGGGGGGTGGACTAGAAGACCTCCAAGATCCCTTCTATTCTATTCTATTCTATTCTATTCTATTCTAGTCTAGTCTAGTCTAGTCTAGTCTAGTCTAGTCTAGTCTATTGATGTCCTTGATTTTCCTCCCAAATTTTGATTTGATGTTTTATTTTGCAGGAAACAGGAACAATTGTGCCCCTCAATTTCAATAGCAACATACTGCAAGCCATAGGATTTCAGAATTCCAAAGGGAAATGAAACAGAGGGAATGATGAAAAGCAAGGGGTAAAAGTTCCTTTACTCTGAATATTTAACTGGAAAGATCAGGGGATCAAGCAGCTGGTGGAGAGGGAGGTGGGAATCCCGATTGCATTGCTCCAAAAATCCACCAGTAGGAATTTAATCAGGACAGGAATCAACATTTAGCAGCAAATTGGGAGTGGCCTGGGTACCACATGTACACTGTCCCTCTCACTCGCTCTTTGTCTCTCCCACGCAAATATTACATACATATATTGTGTAGCTTTTTTAGCCCTCTCTCTCATCAAACCTTCTTTGCTTTGCTGGTTTGCATTTTAAATATTCACCAAAGGGAACATTTTGGTTCATCCAGTCCTACATATCAGCCTGCCTTGTTTACATTTGCATACATGGGATTTAACATTTATTTATTTGTACTTTAAAAGTTCCAACTGCCACTTGTAGAGTAAATAAAATAAATTATATTTGTAATTTGTAAATGACAATGGTTGTAAATCAATGGTTACTTGTATTTACGATTTGCTAACCCCCTTTTTCTATGGTTTAAGAGAGAGGGGGGGAGGGAGGGAGGGAGGGAGAGAGAGAAATATATGGAAATGCATTTTGTACTGAAATACTTTAATGCTTTATAATTTTCAAATGTCCTTTTGAGAAATTACAACGAGGACTATTTTACACATTCTCTGGGTTTTATTTCTAAGCATATTCTCAGTTGGGAGCTGTAGCTAACCCAAGATCTCCAATACATTTATTGTTTGCATGATAGATGTGGCTTACATTAATCCGATATTTTAACAGCATTACTTTAAAAATGACAGTGGTGAAGAACCCAAATCTAAGGGCGATGAATAGTTAAGAAATAGGAAAAAACAAATGTCCGTGTGTATAACATTTTTGCTGATAAATAAATGGAGGGAGACTAGTATAGATCTATTTCAAGCTATTTAGCTCTGATCAGGTAGCCATACCCTTTCTGGGATTCAAACTTGGGCTGTTTTTACATATTAGGCAGTTATATTAACCTCTAAGCCACCAGCTCTCCTTCCTTGTCAGCTGAGCCAGGGAATGATTAAGTGTTTTTTCTTTTGCCAAAGCACCTGGTATGCCCAAATATACAGTAAGCTCCCTCCCATATTTGGGCATACCAGATACTTTGATAAAAGAAAAAAAACCACTTCACACAGACAGACACAGACACACACACACACACACACACACACACACACACACACACTGTTCTCTGGTATATATGAATGCTTCTAAATAGCACTTGAATATGCATTACGGAAGATTTATAAAATGAGGCTGACGGTTTAAAAGCAGTGATCTTACAACATAAATCAAAGCTATCTTTGGAAAACATGAAGTAATTATCAGGGATAAAACAGTTAACAGAAACTTTCTGGCACCTTTTTCATCCATTTAAGGCAGAAACATCAATGAGAGGTTTGAGCTATTTGGCAGCTTTAATGGAAATGTTAGCACCTTGTTAGATATCTTCAAATGTCAACGGGGGATTTGAATTCTTTCTCAACTCTGGTACCAAACTCAAGGAATTATGATTTATGGACCAGAAAAAGAACCACAGCGTAAGCTTTTCTGATCAGAGAATTCCCAGCTCGCTTTGTAGCTGTGCTTTTTTGCACCGCCAAAAGATATTGATGGATGGTTTTATGACTCATTTGGCAAGATCTATGAATGCAATTACTTCATAAGGTGGCATTTTATCACTGTTGCTTTCGATCCGCTGTAGCTGTCTCATTGATTGGAGTTAGTCAAGGAAAGCAAATTGTACAGACGTAGAGAGCAATCCTATATGTTCCTATTCTCCTTACCTAGAAGTAAGCCCTATTAATCTTAGCAGGGCTTATTGTTAAGAAGACATACTTAGCAGTGTCCTATTGACAGCATAAAGTTGCTGATACCCTGTTTGACATTTTGCATTTGTAAAGCTTTCTTTTCATTACTTAAGGTTTTCTCCTCTACATTGGATGCTGAATCTAACAGGAAGAGATAAGTCAATTTGAGGCTGGGTTGAATGAAGATGTAGAAGGAGAGTACTGTGTAGATTCTGGGCACTTTCTTTTTAAAAGAATATTGACAGGTGGGAGAAAATTCAAAGGAGGAGAATGAAGGCAATATTGGGACTCGAAGAAATTCCCTATGAGCATAGGATGAAGGAACCTTAGAAGTCCAGTGTGAAGGAAAAACAAGACTTAGTAGGGACATGATAGCCATGGACAAATACAGGTACATAAAAAGAAGAGGGGCATTAACTAGATGATTCGGGGACTGGAGGCTAAAACATATGAAGAACAGTTGCAGGAACTGGGTATGTCCAGTTAAATGAAAAGAAGGACTCAGGGTGACATGATAGCAGTGTTCCAATATCTCAGGGGTTTCCACAAAGATTGGAGTCAAGCTATTCTACAAAGCACTTTAGGGCAGGACAAGAAGCAATGGGTGAAAACTAATCAAGGAGAGAAGCAACTTAGAACTAAGGAGAAATTTCCTGAAACTTAGAACAATTAGTCAGTGGAACAACTTGCCTCCAGAAGTTGTGGATGCTCCAACACTGGAAGTTTTTAAGATGATGTTGGATAACTCTTCGTCTGAAGTGGTATAGGGTTTTCTGCCTAGGCAGGGGGCTGGACTAGAAGACCTTCAAGGTCCCTTCCAACTCTTATTCTACTCTATTCCTATTCTTATTCTATTCTATTCTAATTTGCATGATCATAGAAATTAGGTCCAGAAATAATAAATGTAGATTGCAGCTACCTAGATTTCATGCAAACATAAAAAAAATAAAATCTGATGATAAGATCTAAGCAACAGTAGAGCAATCTAGGTTTGGAGATGGTTGATCTCTGATACCTTTAAACAGAAGGCCAGGTAGCCACCCATCAAAAATGGTTCATTTATTTTATTTTTTATTTTTGCACATTACTAGGGGTTTAGAGTAGATTCTTGTAATGCTTTTCAACTCCATATTTCTGTTTCTCTATCATTCTGGGTTCATTTTGTTCCATGTGTGCAGAATTCAGGGTAAAATAGGATGCTATCTTACTTTTTGGTTTATTGATAGTAATAAGGATAGGATAGGATAGGATAGGATGGGATGGGCTGGGCTGGGCTGGGCTGGGCTGGGCTGGGCTGGGCTGGGCTGGGATGGGATGGGATAGAAAAGGATAGGATAGGACAGGACAGGACAGGACAGGACAGAAAAGAAAAGAACAAAACAGAACAGAACAGAACAGAATAATAGAGTTGGAAGGGACTTTGGAGGTCTTCTAGTCCAACCCCCTGCTTAGGCAGGAAACCCTACACCACTTCAGACAAATGGTTATCCAACATCTTCTTAAAAACTTCCAGTGTTGGAGCATTTACAACTTCTGGAGGCAAGTTGTTCCACTGATTAATTGTTCTGTCACAAAATTTCCCCTTAGTTTTAAGTTTCTTCTCTCCTTGATTAGTTTCCACCCATTGCTTTTATCTTTCTTTTACTCCTTTTAATTTAGTTCCTGGATTTCAAATTTATTTTGAAAGAAATGTGGGACATAACCATAATGGGCCCCGACAGCTCTCCTTCTTCAGGGTAGATTATGCAGGGTAGATATACACAACGTGTACCACACAATAGTCTGTGCCATATAATATTTCCTTGGCGGATGATAATTGTGTGTGAACACACCAGATGGAGATTTCCTATGCTCTCATAATATTTCTTTGAAGTTAAACAACAAATGGTTATCCATCACTAACAAGATCATCTTCTGCCCTTTCCATCCCAATTTTTGCATACTTTATTTAGTGCAATTGAAAATAAAAAAAGAATCTTATCACTTTTGAAGGGAGTAATGATCGTTATGAAAATAGTGCCTTGATTTTACTGGCACCAATGCAGCCTTTTTTAAAAAAATAGCTGTGAAACCATTCATTCATTCATTCATTCATTCATTCATTCATTCATTCATTCATTTGCTTTTATAGAATATTCATTACAATATTTCATTGACTCCAAAGGTGGTTTTCAGCAGGTTCTGACCAGTTCTGGAGAACCGGTAGTAGAAATTTTGAGTAGTTCGGAGAACCAGCAAATTCCACCTCTGACTGGCCTTGCCCAATCTATTCTCTGCCTCCCGAGTCCCAACTGATTGGGAGGGAATAGGGATTGTGCAGTAACCTTCCTGTGGAGTGGAGTAGGAATGTTGATTTTACAGTATCATTCCCCTGCCACGCCCACCAAGCCATGCCCACCAAGTCATGCCATGCCCACTGTTAGGTAAGCTCCCCATTGGGAGAGCGAGTACGTTCAGCGAAGCATTGTGAGAGTTGTGTTGGAGTACACACAAACCAGCATACAGAGACACTGCAGTTTAAATAGGCTTTTACTTTCATGGAAATAGAGGTATCAGAGTCCATCAAACAGTCCAAGTCATACACAGTTAATTTAGTCAGTCATCAATGTCTTTCAGTTAAGGGATAATCCAAATAACATAGTCCAGTATCATATAATCAGTTCAGTACTCAAAGTTTGCTAACAGTTGCAAAACTTACAATAGCTCACAACACTCAGATCAGACCAGCCCAGCATCTAACAAACAGAGAAAGAACTAACAGTCGTTCTGGCTCCCTCTTTTGGCCGATTGAGGAAAACAGCAACCAATCACACTTTACAGCATGTTTAAAGAAACAGTTACAACATTGTTACATGATTTATATATTGCCAACCCAACCGTTAGAATTATATTCCTAACACCCACCAAGCCCTGTGCACGGAACCGGTAGTAAAAAATTTTGAATCCCACCACTGATTGACTCCCTTAGAAAAGCTTGAACCTGGCAGAAACTTTCTGAAAACCCAATTCAGTCCATGTCTGTGTGAATCAGTCGTGTGTATCAACCATGTGGAAACCTGCAAGATAGCAGGTAGCACATTGTGATTCAAGCTCAGTCTCTTTAGCACAAGTGTTGATGCCACACAGATATACCAAAATGTGAGTCTTGGATTATGGCACCACAACCCCCACTGAGTAGATTTTGATCCCTCCTCCAAGAAACTGAATACAGCAGCTGATAAACTCGGTCAATTAAAGCTAATTAGAATAACAGAGTTGGAAGGTTTGGTTTGGTTATGGTTTCAGTGGACTTATATGCTGCCTTTCTGCCAAAGGACTCAGGGTGGTGTACAACATAAAAACACATATGACAATAGATTAAATAGGAAATCCAATAACCTTCAATTGACAATTTAAATCAAATTTAGGATTAAATTAAAATTTAACAATTTAAATTAATAATTTAATTTATTCTATTCAGGCCAGGCCGGCTTGCTGAAAAAGCCAACTTTTTAGGGTGCGCCGGAAGGACCAGAGGTCGGGGATTATGCAAAGCTCTGTGGGCAGCTCATTCCAAAGGGAAGGCGCTCCCACAGAGAAGGCTCTCCCTCTGGGGGTCACCAGCTGACACTGCCTGGCCGACAGCACCCTGAGGAGGCTAACTCTGTGGATCGTACTGGATGGTGGGAGGCTACCGGTGGCAGTAGGTGGTCTCACAAGTACCCTAAACCATGGAGCACTTTAAAGATCATAATTAACACCTTGAATCGCACCCAGAAAACAACCGGCAATCAGTGCAGGCCGCCTAAAAGGGGTGTAACATGGGAGCACCTAGGTACCGCATGACAACCCACGTGGCCGCATTCTGGACCAGCTGGAGCCTCCGGGTGCTCTTCAAGGGCAGCCCTATGTAGAGATCATTACAGTAGTCCAGGTGAGAAAGGACTAGGACGTTAGTGACTGTGCACAGGACATCCCAATCCAGGAAGGGGCACAACTGGCATACTAGGCAGACCTGGTAGAAGGCCCCCCTGGTCACATCCGTAAGATGTTCTTCTAAACTATCCAGGAGGACTCCCAGATTGGGGACCCTCTCTGAAGCGGCTAAAATTTCTCCCCCTATCATCAAAGATGCTATGTGATGCACAAATCGGGCTGACCTAGGAGGTCTTCTACTCCAACCCCATGTCCAAGCAGGAAACCCTATATCATTCCAGACAAGTGGCTGTCTAGTCTCTTTTTAAAACATCCAGCGATGGAGGACCCATAACTTCTGGAGGCCATTCCACTGGTTAATTGTTCTCACTGTTATGAAATTTCTCCTTAGTTCTAAGTTACATCTCTCATTGATTAGTCTCCATCCACTGTTTCTTATATTACCTTCTGGTGCTTTGGAAAATAGGTTGACCCCCTCAAATATTAGAACACTTCTATGATGTCACACCTAGTCCCTTTCCCCCCCCCACTAGATTAGACAAACCCAATTCCTGCAACCGTACTTTGTATGTTTTAGTCTTTTTCTGCACTCTTTCCAGAGTCTCCACAATCCCTAGCTTATATCTTCCTGATATTCCAAAATGGTGGTACTGCAGGTTGATTGTAATTTATTATTGCTGCTTTTAACCCTATTGTTTAAGGTGTAAGGTTTATTAAAATTTGTATGCAACCCACTCCCATCGGGACTCTGGGCGGCTCACAGCAAGACAGAAACAGTTTAAATTTAAAAATAGAAAAATACAATATTAAAAATTCACATCATCCATTACATCTAAGCGGGGGCTGGACATCCATCAACAGCCCCAGGCCTGCAAGAACAACCAGGTCTTAACGGCTTTACGGAAGGCTGGGAGAGTGGTAAGGGTCCGGATCTCTGCGGGTAGATCATTCCACAGGGCCGGCGCAAGAACAGAGAAGGCCCTCCCCCAGGGAGCCGCCAACCGGCATTGTCCGGTTGACGGCACCCGGAGGAGGCCCAGCCTGTGCGATCTTATTGGTCATTGGGAGATGACTAGCAGGAAGCAGTCTCTCAGGTAGCCAGGTCCTAAACCATGTAGGGCTTTAAAAGTAACGACTAGCACCTTGAAGCGAGTCCGGAGACCAATGGGGAGCCACTGCAGCTCGCGGAGGTTCGGTGTAACATAGGTGTATCTAGATATACCCCATATCGCTCGCGCGGCTGCGTTCTGGACCAACTGTAGTCTTCGAACACTCTTCAGGGGCAGCCCCATGTAGAGCGTGTTACAGTAATCCAGTCTTGAGGTGACGAGGGCATGAGTGACTATTCGAAGTACCTCCCAGTCCAGATAGGGCCGCAACTGGTGCACCAGGCGAACCTGGGCAAAAGCTCCCCTGGTCACAGCCGACAGGTGGTGCTCTAACGTCAGCTGTGGGTCCAGGAGGACACCCAAATTGCGGGCCCTCTCTGAGGGGTGTATAATTTCACCCCCCAGGGTAAGAGGTGAATATCTGGACTAACCTTGGGAGGCAACATCAATAGCCACTCGGTCTTGTCTGGATTGAGTGCAAGCTTGTTCGCTCCCATCCATCCATTGTTTAATACAGGGGTGTCAAACTCGGGGGCCACAGGCTGGATGCATCACGTGCCAGCCACGCTCACCCTCATTTTAGTGAAGGGGGAAAATGTCACGATACATCATGTCACTGCAATGTGCTGGTGCGAGTTTGACACCCCTGATCTAATGCAGCAAGTTTTTGGAAATGGAGTGGCACATATTCAGTGAATGAAGAATTCAACACCAGAATCTCCTCATCTCAATTTTCTCCTAACACAGCGGTAAATAGATGAAGTGGTACAGTGGCCTAAAGGTGGAGCTCTCGTCTCACAATCAGGAGGTGGTGAATTTGATCCTAGGTAGAGGCAGATATTTCTCTCTCTGGGCACACTGAGCATATATCTGCTGAACAAAACTCTGCAATGGCAACATAAAAGGCATCCGGCCATTAAAACACTCTACTAGCTCCATTCAGTTGCCCAGATCCCACAAGGGATTATGGAGCCGTTAAAAGATGATGATGATAGTGGTAAATAGGTCTTACATGTCTTACAGCAGATTGCAGGAGTGAGATGATATGTAGCCATAACAAAATTCTTTCTAGAAAGCCAAGGTCATCCTTTGTCTATGCACCTCTGCACATGACCAGAACTGGATGGGTGGAACTGCCCGCATGGCAGTGGGAGATTGGACCATGTAATGGACTTGTGGGCGTGGTGGCAAGTTCTTGAACTTTCAAATAGGTGGGAAAAACCGGGAAGCTTTCAGATTTGGTTTTTCCCACATGTGCCAACGTGGCTCTCTTAATAAATTGGAACTTTGAGCAATACTTTTCCTCGGACTCTGATTTAATTTTGGATGCTATTTGGAACCCGAACATTGTTGCCTACTTAATACCAACTTTTTTTTTAAAAAAAGTGTGTTCTGGCAAAAGACAGATGTCCTAGACTTCTTTTAAAAAAATCCATTCTTATTTTTTAATTGTTAGCATGTTTCTAATTTTATTCATGTCAGTGTTTTTCATTTCATTCTGTGAGAAGCAGAGAAATTACATTTTAAGGATGTTCTGTTAGAAAATGATGGTCCCACATGAACTCAGCAGTACTTACTTTGCACTGAAGATGAATTCCAATTAAAATGGCTCTCCAGGCCAAGTTATGCATCGACCAATGCCCCTGTGCCTCCCAATAATGTTTAATTAAAGCAGACTGATTATTGATTTAATGTTTACAAATGTTGCTTTGCTGAGAATGTGGTTGTTAGCATATGAACAGCCCTTTCTAATGAAATGCCCTTCTCCAACTCCGAGACTTAGAAGTTGTGCACAGGATTTCACTCCACCTTACAACTAGAAAAAGGGCTACAACTCAGAAAATTAGCATACGATTAGCACACAGAAAAGTCTCTAGCTTAATCCATATCACCTGCAAAGAAGGCTTGCAAAGCTCATAATGGAATGACTGGAAAGCTATCGGCAGCACTGACTTAATTATCTCATAGGCTCAAGGTTGACTCAGCCTTTTATCCTTCCAAGGTTGGGTGGGGGCAATAATCTGACCCTGTAAACCACTTAGAGAGGGCTGAAAAGCACTATGAAGTGGTATATAAATCTAAATGCTATTGCTTTTATGCTGGAAGGATTGTTAGTTCAACACAAAGCTTGACACAGCTCCCTACATTCTCCATCACTTAATGGTTTCTGAAGCCAAACAAATGAGTCATCACCACTACTGATGATGTTACCCAGTTAGGTAATGAAATGTCCGCAAGAAAACCAACCAGCATCAGAGAGCACTATGGACCCTGAGCTGCAAATATTCTGCATTAGTAAAAGAGCTATAGGTAGTCCTCAACTTACAACAATTGGTTTGGAAAAAATGTGAAATGACCATTTTTCATATTGACAACCACTGCAGCATCTCCATGATCACATGATCAAAATTCAACACTTGGCAACTGGTTCATATCTATGACGGTTGCAATGTCCCGAGGTCATATGATCCCCTTTTGCAAGCTTCTGACAAGCAAACTCAATCAGGAAACCAGGTTCACTTAACGACCATGTTACTCACTGAACAACTGCAGTGATTCACTTAACAGCAGTCACACTGAACAACAGAAATTTGGGGGTTCAATTGTGGTCATAAATCAAGAACTACCTCTACTGATAATCCTGAATGAAGAAAATTTGCCCATCACCAAATTATATGCCAAAAAAGATCACTGAAGTCCCACCCATGTCAAAAAGCATAGTGGGACTTCTTCCATTAAATCACATATGGGGGTCTTTTTCTTCAGAGTCCCTCTGTCAGCATTCCAAGTAGTGCACCCATTGAAAGCATAACTCTGAGGCAAGTAGATTCCTCAAAGGATATGTTTATTGGATACATCATATCGGCATAGCTGGTGAAAACCAACTCTGACAGTTCCCACAGTTTTCACCTAATTAAAAGAATCAAACTTCCCACTCCCAGGTGTCACTGGTCACATTGTCCAGTGAAGATGGAAGACAGGCTCTTCTCCTCCTTCAGTGTCCACCTGTTTCAATGACCTTGGTTCCCACAAGAAAACATTTTGTTTTGACTGGAGCCTGGTTATGTACTTCCCCATTCTTTTTCCCCTCTCTGGCTTCATGGCAACTACGAGGCAGCACAAGATGGCTTCATCCAGGTTCATTTCAGAGTTGGACAATCACTTCTTGTCCGTCCTCCTAAGTCATCCCTATGTTCTCTTTTCTCTGTCTTTCATAGATTCATAACATAGCTCATGCGGCAGTACATAAATAAACCAGGAATATGAGATCCCCCTTTAGTGGAAATAGATACTGAAAGTGTTTGATAAAAGAACCAATTTGTCCTTTTCCCCACTGGGTTTAGATTTGAGTTAACAAAAAGCCACAGAAGAAGGAGCTGGTCATACATCAAAGAGTTTAGATCTAACAGGCTTTTGAATAGATAGTGTAAACATGTGGGAATAGAGGTTTAAAGTAGCTATGCTCCTTTGGAACAAGAGTTGCCTTTCGTGATTTCTTGGCAGTGTTTAAATTTTAAATTGTTTATAAATCAATACTTGGAGTGCAAGTTTCTCTCTTGGTTGATCCTCATTAAGTAGCTGATATACCCAGTAAATTTGTATCTGCATGAAGACGAGTTGGTTTAGATCAATGAAACTTTCAACATGTTGTAGAAAAAGTTTAAAGCACTATTTTGCAGAAAACGTTTTGATGAAAGTCTTTTAGGAAGTTTTCTGGCCTCTTTCCAAAGTAACTTTTCTTTTCCTTACTTTGTTTTAGAAAAAACGGAAGACATTTCAGAAATGTAAAAGATTATTGTCTTATATCTGTGCTCCAATACAAGTGCTGAAAGCTATGTAACGTACACATTCAAAATTACTACCATCAAATTGCTACCATCAAAATATAAGATCATCTTCAACCTTCTGATGTATTTACTCCTAACCTTCTTGATTTCAGTGTGCTTGCTGTTGTCTACCAGAAGAATGCCCAAGGGTTTGTAATGATCTTCTCAATTCACACTCTTTCCATAGGGCATCTGGTTCTTTCACTATGTTTCCTCTGTTGATAGTAGAGGTGGGCAAATTTGTTCAGCCCAAGCTCCATTGCAATGTTTTGGTTGTGTATATGGATAGTTTTGAGTAGATATTCCATTTCGGATGGTGTTTTTCCATACAGCCTGGCAAAGGATTTTCATGTTGGATAGTCATGGACTGCCTTGTTTAATATTGTGACAGAGGAATATAAATTATTATTATATGCACACAAATTTGAAATCATACCTGCCAGTTCTTTAGCAGATGCTACATATATGCATGTATACACTTTGTGTATACTGTAGACAGACAGACAGACAGACAACTAGACAGGCAGGCAGGTAGGCAGACAGACAGACAGTGTTAGCGTTCCAAGTGATGCACCCATTGAAAACAGAACTCTGAGGCAGATAGATTCCTCAAGGAATGATTTATTGGATACATCATATTGGCACATCTGGTGAAAACCAACTCTGAAAGTTCCCACGGTTTTCACCAGATTAAAAAGTGAACGTTTCCCTCCTTTCCCAAATCATCAGTTGCATGGTCCAATCGAGGTGCTTGGTTACTTCACTCCTCCTTTCCAAACCACCTGTTGGAATGACCTTGGTTCCCATAGGAAAATTTATTATTTTGACTACAACATCCCAGCTAACAATTTCTCTCCTCCTTCCATCTAGTGGCAGCCCTGAAGCCTCAAAGATGGCCTCAGCCAGGTACACTTCAGAGTTGATACATAGATGATGATGATGATGATGATGATGATGATGATAGATAGATAGATAGATAGATAGATAAACAGACAGACAGACAGACAGACAGAGACAGAGACATTTTCCATTTTAATGCATACATCTTTTATATCTTCTAGTTTTTCTTTTTTATACTTGTGATGTTTTTTAATTGACTTTGCACCACCCTCCTTAGGCTGATCTATAACTGTAATAATGATTTTATTTTACATGAAACCTCTTCACAAATATGGCATGGTGAATCACCCTCATCATCTGACAGTCTTTTTTTTTTTAAAAAAATAAGTTTTTAATTAAATACACAATAAAAACATTAGACACAGAGTGCTGTTCCTGGCTTTGTCATTTCCATACATATTTTGACATAACCATAAATACAATTCATTGTTTTCATATACTGCTATTTTGATCTTACAAATACATATATCTCTTGTCCTCATTTGTCTATTTGTCTAAATATAGTCTGATTTCAGTTCAACTAATCTTCATTGTTTTCTTTATCAACTCATTTCCTCATTTCCAACCATTGGTACATTTTGTTCCATCTTTCATAATATTCTGACTCACCCTTATTTTTAAGCTCTAGTGTAAACCTGTTCATTTCTGCACAGGTCAAAAATTTCCTAATTATTTCTTCTTCAGTGGGGATATCACTGTTTTTCCAATTTTGCGCAAAAACTAAACTTGCTGTGGTTGTAACGTGCAGCCTTAAATATATCGATCCTTTATTATATTTCTCTTTTGTAATTCCTAGTAGGAATAGTTCTGGTTTGAAGTCTATTTTTGTGGACTAGCATCTCTTCCAACTATGTCTTTATCTGACGCCAAAATTCCTCAGCCTTTGTACATAACCATCACATCTCTCTCTCACACATCACAGTCTTGAAGGAAGGGCAGGAGGTGGAGAAGGACTCCATCTATGGCAACTGCTGCAGAAGACAGCAGAAGGCCGATGACTTAAAACAGCCCAACTCCTTCCCATTTCAAAGTGAGATGGTTGTAATTCATTTTGCATTGCAGGCTTTATGCTGCACATAGAATGAATTGTACCACAATGCCATTCTAAAGAAAAAAAGAAATGGTTTGCCTGCATGAGAACACACTGAATAACAACCTGGACATAGAATAACAGAGTTGGAAGGGACCTTGGAGGTCTTCTAGTCCAACTCCCTGCTTAGGCAGGAAACCCTACACCACTTCAAACAAATGGTTATCCAATGTCTTCTTAAAAACTTCCAGTGTTGGAGCATTCGCAACTTCTGAAGGGAAGTTGTTCCACTGATTAATTATGTCAGGAAATTTCTCCTTAGTTCTAAGTTGCTCCTCTCTTTGATTAGTTCCCCCACATTGCTTCTTGTCCTGCTTTCAGGTGCTTTGGAGAATAGCTTGACTCCCTCTTCTTTGTGACAACCCCCTAAGATATCGGAAGACTGCTGTCATGTCTCCCCTAGTCCTTCTTTTCATCAAACTAGACATGCCCAGTTTCTGCAAACGTTCTTCACACCGTTCTCCAGTTCCCTAATCATCATTGTTGCTCTTTTCTGTCCTCTTTCTAGAGTCTGAACATCTTTTTTACACTGTGATGACCAAAATTGAATGCCGTATTCCAAGTGTGGCCTTACCAAGGCATTATAAAGTGGTATTAACACTTCGCGTGATCTTGATTCAATCTCTCTGTTTATGTAGCCTAGAACTGTGTTGGCTTTTTTGGCAGCTGCTGCACACGGCTGGCTCATATTTAAATGGTTATCCACTAGGACTCCAAGATCCTTCTCACAGTTGCTACTATTGAGCAAGGTACCACCTATACTGTACCTGTGTGTTTTGTTTTTCTTGCCTAAATGTAGAATCTTGCATTTTTCACCATTGAATTTCATTTTTCATGTGCTGCTGCATCCATCAGAGTGGCTTATCTCATGAAAAACCACAAATAAATGGATTCCTATTGACTTTACTTAATAGCAAATGTTCATGTAAATCTCTGCCCCCCCCCTCCAAGCCATTTTGGTAAATTTGCTTATTTCACCTACAGTGCATCCAGAAAATTACTTGGCTAATTCTTATTCAGATTCTTCACACTACTTTCCTCGGCAAAATTCCCTGGCACTCCAGACTTGATCATGTTTGAAATAAAAACCTTTGCAATTTGTAAACTGTCAAGCTTAATATGGAATCTTGGCATTAATGGGTTTTTATTGACTTCCAGCATCAGCAGAAGAAAAAGCTGATAGAGTGCCACGAAGAAAATGAAGATACAATACTCATTTTGCTTACCTCTCCAGAGTCATATAAATTTGGTGGTTGAATCTGAAACATTCTGAGTTTATTGGCTGGCACTTTCCTCTTCACAGGGCAAAAAAGAGAAGACATTCCAAGGGACTTTTCTAAACCTGTAAAATCAGCAGCTTTGGAGGTGGGGGGAAGGGCAGGAGAAGATAGATTAAAAGTTCTGTTCAATTACAGAGGGGGAAAAATATGGATAACATCTTCTCTCTCCTGACCCTTCAGACCCAAATCCCTGAATCCTTGCCAGATTTTATTTTTTCTCTCTCTCTTTTTGCTTAAAGCTCGGTTCGCCCAGTTATTTTTCCCTTCATGCTAGTTAACAGAAGGAGTGTAAAATAACATTTACAAGCCAAGGAGAAAGATGGATGAGATCCTGCTACTTCTGCAAAGACACACATACCCAATTAGTATATAACTCAAGGTTAAGCAATGCTGGTGCTCTGTATATGTTTTAAAGTTCACCTCTCATCAGCCTTTACTGGCATGGCTAGTGTCAAAGGGTTAAGAGAATAAAAACCTAATGCCATGATGGGCCCCAAAACTGCCTATACCTATTGCATATGAAATTAAGTTATTTACATACAGTATTTATTTGCGTAGCTTTGTCCTTGTCATTTCAATACCTTCAATCCTTTTTTGTGAATTAAGTATCCTTCATTACCTGTAATCAACTAATTTAGCTGATCAAGACACGGTATGTACATTCTAGATGGCAGAATATTGATATAGATGGCAGTAGGGGTAGGTCGGTTTGCTCCTGGGTGTGCCCCACAAGCATGCTTCACACGTGTGTGCGCATGCGCAGTGCAAAAAATGTTTTGCACACACGCAGAAACGAAAAACAAGATGGCAGCACCTATGGAGCCACCCAGAGAATTGGTTTGGGGTGTGTGGCAGGCCTGGGTCGCTGCCGGTTCCAGCGACCCAGGCCACCAAACCACTACCGGTTCAGCTGAACTGGTCCGAACTGGTAGGAAGCCACCACTGGATGGCAGGATATAGCAAAAGCGCCGAGGTGGCACAGTGGTTAGAGTGCCTTACTGCAGGCTACTTCTGCTGACTTCCAGCTGCTTGCAATTTGGCAGTTCGAATTTCACAAGGCTCAAGATTGATTCAGCCTTCCAACCTTCTGAAGTGAGTAAAATGAGGACCAAGATTGTTGGGGGCAATAGGCTGACTCTGTAAACTGCTTAGAGAGGGCTGTAAAGCACTGTGAAGCGGTATATAAGTCTAAATGCTATTGTTACATGCAGGAGTTCCAGCTTGAAGCCAGACCACAATCCTATGGTTCAACCAGACAACAAGACCAATGCATAGGCTGACTATCAGAATTTTGCATGTATTGTTGTATGCTTATGGACACTTGTAGCCCAGCTCTTTAAAACCTCATTCCAGAATGACCCATTATCTTAACTTCCCTCCAGTTTTGCTCTGGATATCTAGGGACTAGTAGAATTGCAGCCATTGTTGGCTGTGTCAATGAAATCAGCAAAGTGGACACACCAGTTCATACTGTGTGTATGTGGTGGTGCAGGGGTGTCCGTAGTGAAGTACTCCTCCCCTGCCTTTTTGCATCTACTGTGAAGAATATTTGCACACCAGCATTTGCCTGTGTTATTACGCTGTTGCATTTTCCAAGTAATTATTTTTTTCACTTCCCTCTTGTAATGAGAATTCACAGGGTACTGCTATTATAGTCTCCACGTCTACAGGTATAAATATATGCATTAGCATCCTTCCAACTCTTACATATTTTGCCTAATTGGGTTTAAAGCTAGTATTTTTTTCAACCAGGCAAGAGATTAGAAACCAGCAGTCAACGATCCAGGTTTTGTAGGTTGCCTATCAATTACATCTCATGTTCAGGAGGCTAAAGCCCAAACAGAGATTTTATATATTCACTGTGGATATTGGCCAAGAGTTTTCCCTAGAAAGCAAAGGAATGCAGGCAGGGAGGAGGGCAGAGTAGGGAAAACTGCCAAAAGAGTTATTTCTTCTTTTGAATTAATCATTTATTTTAGAGGTCAGGGCACTTTTCTGCAGCTCTACACATGCTGTCAGTTCCTTTCATATCCGTGGATTTTTGATGCTTTAGAACATTTTCCAAAGAAAGAGAAAACAAGGGGGTAAGGTATGTTGCGCACTACAGGATATGCTTTCCACCTCCCCATTCGGTTTGCTTCTTTTGCAATAAACGTGTGGTTGCCCAATCTTATATTCAATTATTTCATTTACTCATTCTTTACATTTATATATCTGCCCATCTCACAAACGGGACTCCTGGTGGTGCACAATAAAGGCCTCCCTGCGAGGTTTCTCTTTCTTCCTCCCCCCCTCACTCTCGCCCCCTCTCTCCCTCTCTCTCCCTCTCTCTCCCCCTCTCCCTCCCTCCCTCCCTCCCTCCCTCCCTCTCTCTCTCTCTCTCTCTGCTTAAATCAGAGATGGGTTCCTACCAGTTTGCACTTATTCAGTAGAACCGGTTCATCAAATCTACCGAACCGGTTAGAAGAGGTTCCACCAGTGGACCCGGAAAGCAGGCCACACCTACAGAAGAGGTTCCAAACTTTTTTGAAACCCACCACTGGTCCTTGGATATGATTATTCTACACTATCATGCTCATATTTATAAAACTCAGTGCCTCTGTGAAAGGTAAGGATGACTACTGTGTTTGTGGTGCAATCAGAAGATTGCGTGTATTGAAGTTGTTTTAACGCAAACCAAAGATGCCTTTTAAAAAACAAGTTTACATCATATTCTTATGCATGCCAATGCTGTGTGTGAGGTAATTTAAGGTGGTTCTGACAAGTGTCATCGGCATCTTCATATCCGGTCACATGGGCAGCAAGCCACACCCACAGAATAGGTTCGAACAATTTTTGAAACCCACCACTGGCTTAAATCCATTGACACCAATGGAAAAGTGACAACATTCTAAAATTTTGAGAGCCAATTCGGTCTAAGGCAGGGGTATCAAACTTGATTTCATTGAGGGCTGCCTCAGGGTTGTGTTTGATCTTGGAGGATGGGGGCTGAGCTGGGCATGGCCAGCTTAATTTTCACTCATGTCAGGGGCATCTGTAGTGGTGCTAAGGCAGGACTTCCTCAGACCCTCCCTCTCTCCCTCTTATTATAATCTCCTTCCTTCCTTCCTTCTTCCCTTCCCTCTTTCCTTCTTTTTCCTTCCTCGCTCTCTTCCCATCTTCCCTTCTCTTTCTTTGTCTTTCCTCTTTCCCTTTCTCCCTTCCTGTCCCTTCTTGGACACTCACATGCAAAAGGGGAAACATTCCTCCTTTTCTTTAATTTGGCTTTTAGTTTGCTTTGTTACCCCTCTGCCAGTCAAAAGGGAGCACTCCTTCCCAGACCACATTTTCAGGCCAAATCTAAGAACACCACAGGCCAAATCTGGTCCACTGGCCTCCTACACAAACCTGGAAGCCAAAAGGGGGCTGTGTGAGGTCCCAAATGCAATGTGAGTGCTCCCCTCCCAATGCATGTACCCTGCTCCCCCGTGCATGCGCACAAATGTTCCCCACATGCACCTCCACATGCATGCGCGACAGAGACCCAAAGACCAGCTCACAGGTGGGAGGCACGCATGCATGTGTGACGTAGCTGGGCTGGGGCGACGGCTGGCGTGCCCATGAAGAGGGCTCTGCATGTCACCTGTGGCACACATGCCATAGGTTCACCACAGTTCTACTGTATGTATTTGCCCTTAGGAAATTTGCACTTTTTCCCCCTTCCTGTGTGTATGATTGGGTGTGTGGGAATTAGAACTACTCTATGTAGAAGAGAAAGGCAGATGTGGGTACTTTGAGAATCAATCAGAAGCTGAAACTGGAACTCTCTGTGTGTAAAAACTTGAAATTCATCATTGAGTCAGGAAAACATTGCCGTAATAGGCATGTTTAGCTTTGAGACATTTCATAACGTGGCTGAAGTTCTGAGCATCCTCAAAGAATAATCAATCCATTCAACCTGACAACATTGAGTTTTGAATTATTTTATGGTAGTTATTCAAGCTGCCACGATAAGGTCAACTCATTGATTGGTGAATCTTTTTCTTTTTTGCCTTTTATGTTTATTTGATTTGGGTCTCTAGCAATTGCAGAATAGACTTGAGGAAATACAAGTACACGAATGCCTCATGGTAGTACTTCCTTGCTCAAGTGGAATGGGAGGAAATATGTTTCGAAGTCCCAGGTGATTTGGCTCAAGGCACTATTTGATGTAGCCAATGGGTGGGGTTCAAAATTTTTAGAAAGGGGTTCTCTGCTCAGTTGCTGGATGGATGTGCTCATGGTGGGCGTGGCCTAGTTGGCCTCCTGCATTTTTGCCCTCCCCGGTTTCAGGAGCTGGCTATTTTGCAGGCACTGTCCCAGGGGTGGGTTTCTCGCCCCGTTCCAACCGGTTCGGTTGGAACGGGGCCGGTGGCGTCCTCGTGCACGTGCGCAGTGCACGCATGCGTACTAGCGTCTGTGCGATGCTCCAGCTGCTCCTGGAGGATCGCGCAGGCGCTGTATGCGTCCTGCGCATGCGTGGAAGCACAGAACTCGTCAAAACTGGGTAAGGAGCGCGGGCGGGTGGGTGGGCCCTTCACCGTTCCTGGAAGTTACTTACTTCCGGGTTCGCCGACCAACCGGTTCGCGGGGACCGCCGCAAACTGGTTGAAACCCACCCCTGCACTGTCCTCTTACAACCAGATGCTGCTATATACCACATGGTACATGACAACAAGCTACTATTCAATTATACTCTCATCTTGAATACCCTTTAATCAAAACACTTGACAATCAATGTTTTCAATGTTTTCTTTTCTTCCACTCCCATGGTGTTGATGCTTGCTTCCTGGTGTTGCTGCATGACACACGTTCTGTTCTGTTGCCCCTATGATGTGTGCCTTTCCACACCAGTTACAATGGAAGGCTGTTTGGTAATTTAATTCCCAAACAATATTTATCACAACCATGTGAGTGGGAAACTGGGGCAAAATAACTGCTGTGTAAAATGTCTGCAAGAAACTGTCGAGGTAATTGATTGACTTCCAAAAAGCAATTCTCTGAATAAAAGGCTGCTTGATGAAGCCATTGCATTGCATGGTTTGCACAAGTCAATGAGATGACATTCAAGGCTGAGATGTAAGCCCTAAAAAATAAAAATAAAAAAAGACTTTGGCATATGTACCAAGAAATTGACTGTCTTTGGGTGGCAAGCAGTGGTGTGTTGCAGGCGGTACACCCCGGTACGCGCATATAAGTGCCTGTCAGAAGCAGCAGCCACCATACTGGAACGATGCTTTGGAGGGCCCGCCCGCCCGCCCTTGTTCCTTACCTGTTGACAGCCTCTGCTTCACCACTTGGCTGTCATTGAAACGGGGAAGGGGAGGCATGGTATTTGGGAAGGGAAGTTTAAGTATAGGAGATCTTGTTAGAAGGGAGCTTTGTTCTCACCATCTACAGCGCATGCTGGAGATAGTGGATGGGCCCGCCAAGGCCAACTGTCCTGCATACCAACCTGATGATGCTTTTTGAAGATGTCTCCCACATGACACCTGAGGGATGTGTGGATTGGACTATGGGATGTGGTTACCAGGGGGAGGGCGTTGGTTCACATATTGATATCTATGATTACGCGCGCTTTTACCTCAGATCTTGCTTTGCTTAGCTGCTATCTACTCATAACCAGTAAAAGTACTCTTAATTCTGCAAAATGGAGTTGTTTCTTTCTTGGTTGCTGAGGGAGGCTGGCCTGACACCTGTATTTGAAGGAAACAGGCTGTCTGAGCATGCGTGAGCAGCGTACGGCATCTGCACGATGCTCTGCCAAGAAGCTGGAGCATCGCAGGCAGTGGGTGTGTATGTGTGCACAGCGCTTGTGCCCGTGGTGCACACCCGGCTCCCATTGCAGCATACTGGTTGCAATGGGAGCCAAAATCCACCAGTGGTGGCAAACCACAGACTTGAGAAAACAAAATCCAAGTATAGTCCAGAGTTGTTGAAGAGTTGGGTGGGTTCCTACCAGTTTGCACTTGTTCAGTCAAACTGGTTCTATCGGCAGTGCCTACGGCAACACCATCTTTGCTTTTACTTCTGCGCATGCACAGAAGTAATTTTTTTCATACTATGCATGTGGGTGTAGTAGCAGCAGGTAGAACCGGTTCACCGACAAAACCGCGCTCGACTAAACCGTGCCCGACTAAACTGCGTCGCTGATGTCATCAACAGGGTGACAACAGCGCGGAGACAGAAGCACGCTGTAAACCCTAAACCTAAAATTAACCCCTAAACCTAAACCTAACCCCCCTAATCCTAATCCTAACCCTAAACCTAAACCTAAACCTAAACCTAAACCTAACCCTTAACCTAACCCTAAACCTAAACCTAACCCTTAACCTAACCCTAAACCTAACCCTAACCCTAAACCTAAACCTAAACCTAAACCTAACCCTAACCCTAACCCTAACCCTAACCCTAACCCTAACCCTAACCCTTAACCTAACCCTAAAGCTAACCCTAAAGCTAACCCTAAAGCTAACCCTTACCTTAAGTTGAATCGGCTTGCTTTCAAAATGCTATTTAAAGCGCCCTTCTTTCTCCACGCTGGCTGTTGTCGCCCTGTTGATGACATCAGCAACACGGTTTAGTCGGGCGCGGTTTAGTTGAGCGCGGTTTTGACGGGTCACGGGTAGAACCCACCCCTGATTGGCCTGAATGGTTAGAGGATAGGTGTAAAGGTTAAGGATGAGATAGGAGTTAGGAGTTCCATTAACATTGTACTACTGGAAATGACACATAATGAAAGAGTATAATTCAATATATGAATATATTTGTATGTATATAAAAATATTGGGATTATATGTCTAGACATTTACAAATAAAAATAGATTGAAGCAAGGGGGAAAGGGATATATAATGGATGTATATCGATGTGGAAACATTGTACAGAAGGGAAATGTCAAATTTCTCTTTTAAGAAACAGCTTAATATTTTTTTTTTTAAAAAAAGATCAAATATGAGCCATACAATCACTTAAATATGAGCCAGCGGTGTGCAACAGCAGCCAAAAAAAGCTAATGCAATCCTTGGTTGCATAAACAGAGGGATAGAGTCAAGATTACATGAAGTATTACTGTCACTTTATAAAACCATAGTAAGGCCACATCGCGAATACTGCGTCCAATTTTGGTCACCACATTATATTTTTAAAAAAAGACCTTGAGACTTTGGAAAGAATGCAGAAGAAAGCAACAAAGATGTTAAAGGGCCTGGAGACTGTGTGAAGAATGATTAGGGGAATTGGGTATGACTACTCTAGAGAAAAGAAGGAATGGGGTGACATGATAGCAGTATTCCAATATTTGAAAGGCTGCCACAAAGAAGAAGGAGGGGAGTTAACTTATTTTCTCAAACAGCAGAAGGCAAAGCAAGAAACAACAGATAGAAAGTAATCAAGGAGAGAGCCAACCTAGAATTAAGGGGAAATTTCCTTAATTATTCCTGTGATAACAATTAATTAGTGGAACCACTTGCCTTCAGAAGCTGTGGGTGCTCCAATACTGAAGGTTTTTTAAGAATAAATTAGACAATCATTTGCCTGAAATCCTATGGTCTCCTGCTTGAGAAAGGGGTTCAACTAGAAGAATTCCAAGGTCCCTCCCCACTCTACTATTCTCTATTCTGTCTTTTCATTGCCTTGGAGAGTCCATAATAAGGAACAGAACTAAAGGAGATCTGGTATTGGTGTTGTTCTCCTCTTCCCTTTCAAATACTTTGGCCACCTAATGAGAAGGAAGGACTCACTGGAGAAGAGCCTCAGGCTGGGAAAGATGGAAGGCAAAAGAAGAAGGGGACGACAGAGAATCAGGTGGCTGGATGGAGTCACCGAAGCAGTCAGCGTGAGCTTAAATGGACTCTGGAGGATGGTAGAGGACAGGAAGGCCTGGAGGAACATTGTCCTTGGGGTTGTGATGTGTCAGACATGACTTCACAGATAAGAGCAACTCCTTCCCTTGAAATGAAGTGGAAGGGAAATGTAGCAGAAAAAAATAATTGCAGGTAAAATAATAGGAAGGAGATGGTTCTTTCACTTAATATCCAATCCAGCCTGAGAGAAACCAGGCTCATGAAGAGGCTATCCATTGTTGGAAGAAATGTCCATCTGAGTTCAATTCCAAGTGGGGGAAAAGACATTGGATTCATGGAAGTTGCTTGGAAAGAAGGTTGATGGATGATGGACAGGACCACATGGCTTGAGGTCCTGGAGAAAAAAGGGGGCAGAGATTCTGAGAGTGCCCTGGTTTTATGCCCCCTCTGGGCTTTTGAATTTGAGCTTGCATTCTGATTGGTTGTCAGACTCCCATGGGGCCATGCAGGGGCAACGCTGTAGGCTGTTCTGAGTCCCAGGCTTGGTTGAGCTTTGCTGGGTGATGATGTAATGAAAAGGCTTTAGGATTCCTATTATGGCTCTGCCTGAAGGAGGAAGATCTTTGTTATGTAGAATAGACTGGCTCAGGCGTTAATGGCCATTGACAAAGGTGGTGGTGGTGGTGGGGATGAGTCTCTGCTTCCCTTTTAGGAGAAATATTCTGCTCTTTTTAATATTTCCTAAAATATTTCATTTTTCTAGGAGAGGGATGGGTGCTAGCTTCCTAAACCATCTTCTGCGTAGAATTCTGCCGCGTCTTCTTGACCTATATATCATTACTTTGTTTAAAGGTTTTTTTTTAAAAAAATCATGTTCCCAATCCACTTGGAAGCTCCCAGTAAGACTGATGTCCTTCTGTCTTGGCAAAGGTTGGGACAACGCCCTTGCCAGGATCCAATTCTTTAATGGATTTGTGAAGAAATGTCTGTGCAGATTCTCAACCATCCAGGCCATAGTTATCTCAAAGGTGTTTTTTTTTTCTTCAAACAGCAACTGGACACTTTTTTTTTTCCTTGAGGAAGAAGAAGCATCTTCCTGGATGAGAAGCAAAATGTTTTTTTTTCTTCTTCCTCAAAGGAAAAAAAGTCTGGTTAAGAAAAAAAAATACCTTTGGGAAGAAATGAAAATTTGGACAGGGATATGAGGAACAAATCGGTGAACTATTAAGGAGAGAGTTTCAGAAAAGTTTTTTTTTTCAAACCAGGGAAAGTGTTAGAAAAAAATTCAAAATAACTTGAATTTGTTTGCTGTAAAATAGAAAAAAACACGGAGAAGTTTTCAAATCCTGTTTCACTATTTTCAATAATCAAACCTATTCCCAGAATTCCAGATACATACATAATTTTCTGACCTTGGCTGATATCTGTCTTAAAAAAAAACTCTTATAATTTGTTGAGACTCTAGAAAGAGTGCAGAGAAGAGCTGATCAAAGATGATTAGAGGACTGGAGGCTAAAACATGAATAATGGTTGCAGGAATTGGGTAAGTCTTATGAAGAGAAGAACTAGGGGAGACACGATAGCAGTGTTTAAATATCTCAGGGCGTCCCACAAAAAAGAGGGAGTTGAACTATTCTCCAAAGCACCTGAAGGTGGGACAAGAAGCAATGGGTGGAAACTAATTATGGAGAGAAGCAACTTAGAACTAAGGAGAAATTTCCTGACAGAACAATTAATCAGTGGAATAACTTGCTTCCAGAAGCTGTGAATGCTCCAAAACTGGAAGTTTTCAAGAAAATGTAGGGTAACCATTTGTCTGAAGTGGTGTAGGGTTTCCTGCCTAAGCACAGGGTTGGACTAGAAGACCTCCAAGGTCCCTTGCCCAACTCTGTTATTCTATTCTATTTGCAAAAAAAAAAAAAGGTCATATCTTTTTTGTTCAAGGAGACTTCTTCTAGACTGTTCTACAACTGTATATCTTATCCACAAGTGCTTTGGATTTTAAAGAACTTCACAAAAGATATTCTTTTTCACATTCCGTTTCTAATAATAATAATAATTCCCCATATTTATGAGTTTTCCGCTCCTGATCTGCAAACCTGATAAAAGAAAATACATGCTACATAATTCATTAAAAGGATTTTTACATATATTACCATGCCCTTCCCTAATATATGTGCTAAGACTCAGGGCATATGACTTCCAGGATAATTAAGAAAATGAATTGTGATAATGTTATAGCAAGACTTGAATAACCAAATATTTCCCAATTATTTTTTCTCTTACTGGTGTAGGTATTTCATGCATTAAAAAAAACAACATGATGAAGGAAGCATTATCAGAGCATTAATAATGTTTTATTTCTTTCAAAGTTCTTCCTGCAAACCAAATTATTTAGAAGGTTCACTGTTCTTAGATACCAAATTATTTAGAAGGCACGCTAATGTCAAATTTATTTGCTCTGCAAATAAACACCATGCCTAAGTAGATACACATGTAGATAAAACATGTAAAAACAGATTGTGAATTATATATAAGGAATTCCCAGCCCCTATCAGATCTCATTAAATGTTTTGGCTTGTGTTTTCTTTTTCCAGTATAAAGCCCATCTGCCAAGTAATAACCTGATGTCTATGAAAAGACATTCATATTTCATTTTCTTCAACACATCTAATACAATGGGTTGAAAGCAACATCCAAATAGAGACTCCTAAAAAGAGATTTGGAAATCTGTAGAGACAGAACATCTGTAGCTGATTGTGAACACCAGCCATCAAATTGGTTTACAGCACCGTTACTGAATTATCTACCGAGATAGTAATATCTATAGAGCTTAAAATGGATGCCTTTGGAAACATAGGCTCAATGAATGATTTCAGGAAACAAATACAGGTATCCTGTTTCCCTGAAAATAAGACCTCCCTGGCTAATAAGCCCAATTGGGATTTTGAGTGCATGTGCTAAAATAAGCCCTCCTCCAAAAATAAGCCCTCCCCAAAAATATTGCAACACAGCAGAAGCCATGAGGTGACCACGCTCGCTGCCTCCTACACCTCAAAAATAATAAGACCTCCCTGAAAATAAGGCCAAGTACTTATTTCGGGTTCAAATGAAAATAAGACCCTGTCTTATTTTCAGTGAAACACGGTATTCCTCAATTTACTACCATAATTGAGCTTGGAATTATGGTCGTAAATCATGACAATCATTGGGAAAGTCACCACATGACAATGCCTGATTTAATGATCTTCTTTGCAGCAGTCTTTAGGTGAATGCCATAGTCGTTAAGCAATGACCTTTCCTGGTCATTAAGTGAATGTGGCAGTCACTAAATGAATCCATTATACCCAATGGGGATTTTTTTGTTTGCTGGACATTGCAAGCAAACACTGGGAAATCGCCCTCACGTGATTACAGGATGTTGCAAACTGTTGTGTCCTCAGAGATACGACCGGCGGCTGCCAATGGGCCAGGAAGCAGCCCTGATTGGTTCCGGCGCGCCTGCCGGCCGGCGGAACAATAACACCTCTCCCATTGGTTCCCCGCCTGACAGCTCCAAGTATAAATAGCTGCCAGGCGGGTTTTGTTGTGGTCTGTTATTCTTTGCACCCAGTTGAATGTTAATAAATAGTTACTTGAACTAGCTGCCTCCTCAGTTATTGAGCGTTCATAAGAACTTAAAACAAACTGCCATAAAGGGCAAACCAAGCACCTAAAACACAATCATGTGACCATGGGGGTGGGTGCGTTATAACTTCAAACAGTCAATAAGCAACTTGCCATTAAGCAAGGACTACCTTCAGTAAGTGGTAAATACTGTACCCCAAGAAATGGGAAAGGGGGATATTACTACTGTTTTGTGGACCTCTCAGGACATTAAATCTCAGGACATTAAATCATATCAACCATGGGATTCTGCTGGGTAGTTTGGGACAAATCTGTTTAGGATGCACTGTTTTGTAATGCTCAGGAGACTCCCTTTTAACCTTCTGGATGTTTACTGTATGTCGGTGTAGCCATGGTGGCGCAGTGGTTAGAATGCCAGGCTGACTCTGCCCACAGCCAGGAGATTAATCCTGATCAGCTTAAGGTTGACTCGGCCCTTCCATTCTTCCGAGGTCAGTAAAATGAGATTGTTGGGGGCAATATGCTGACACTATAAACAGCTTAGAGAGGACTGTAAAGCACTATGAATCAGAATATAAGTCTAAGTGCTATTAGTCTGTACGAATTCTCAGTCATCCAGGTCATAGTTGTCCCAAAGGTGCTTTTTTTAAAGGAGACAACTGGACTTGTTTTTTCTTTGAAGACATTTTGCTTCTCATCCAAGAAGCTTTTTCAGCTCTGACAATCCTGTCAGAATGGAAGGATTTATATTCCTTGCAGACAGCTGGTAATCTGCATCTTTTTAGAGGGTCGTTGAAGCACTTGGAGGTTTATCTGTGTCCACAGCAGGGGTGAAATTCAGTAGGTTCTGACAGGTTCTGGAGAACCGGGAGCGGAAATTTTGAGTAGTTCGGAGAACCAGCAAATACCACCTCTAGCTGGCCCCAGAGTGGGGTGGGAATGAGATTTTGCAGTATCCTTCCCCCACGAGTGGGGAGGGAATGGGGATTTTGCAGTATCCTTCCCTTGCGACACCCACCAAGCCACACCCACAGAACCGGTAGTAAAAAAAAATGAATTTCACCACTGGTCCTCAGGGTCACCTGAGTAGTACTCCTGGTTCCTGTAGTCTGCCATTTTTCTCTGGAAATCTATTCCTACTCCCACACCATTCAAAACTTTTAGCTATACAATTTGGGATGAACACCCTTTGAATCAGTGGTGGGTTTCAAAAATTGTTTGAACCTACTCTGTGGGTGTGGCCTCCTTTGTGGGAGTGGCTTGCCGCCCATGTGACCGGATATGAAGATGCCGACCACACTTGTCAGAACCACCTTAAACTACCTCACACACAGCACTGGCATGCATAAGAATATGATGTAAACTTGTTTTTTAAAAGGCATCTTTGGTTTGCGTTAAAACAACTTCAATGTTTTGATTGCACCACAAACGCAGTAGTCATCCTTACCTTTCACAGAGGCACTGAGTTTTATAAATATGAGCATGATAGTGTAGAATAATCATATCCAAGGACCAGTGGTGGGTTTCAAAACATTGTTGGAACCTCTTCTGTAGGTGTGGCCTGCTTTCCGGGTCCACTGGTGGAACCTCTTCTAACCGGTTCGGTAGATTTGACGAACCGGTTCTACCAAATAGGTGCGAACTGGTAGGAACCCACCTCTGCTTTGAATGGTTTTAGAGTAGTACTTCCATTCCTCACCATCCTGCCAGAGCTAAAGAAGCTTCTTGGATGAGAAGCTAAAAATCTTCAAAGAACAAGAAAGTCAAGTCGTCTTCTGAAAAAGGCCCTTGGGTCTAAGTGCTATTACTATCTCACAGTGTTCAGTCTGATCCTCCATGCTATTCCACATCTGCATGGAACTGCCAGGAAAGCTCAGAAGATTCGGGCTCTGCCATCCTTAGTATAAAGATAATATAGTTCTTTGTTTTGTTAATTTTTCACAAGGGAAGCTGCTGATTTTTAAAAAAAATCAGTATTGGGCAACAGAAATTTGTTGGATGAGAACTAAAAAAAATTAGATTTGGATCGAGACAAGATAGAAGTGCTCTGATCAGGAACTGAATAGATTCAAGAATATTCACTGAATTTCTTTACTGTCAAATTTATTTATTGTCAACTTTATAGCCATGGGCTCCTGGCACACAAGCGTATGGCAGTTTACAACATAAAATCAAACATTTCCAAATGCAAGAACAGATTTATAAAGGAATATGAAAATACATAATATTTTTATGTGTATTATACATACACACATGTTGCACATTCATAAATACACAAAGCAATCGTATAAAACCTATGTAATCAATAATAACATGATGGTTAAAAGGATACTTGCTAATAAAAATGGGCTTTTAAATGTCCCTAAAAATCAGCTGGGGAGGATTTAGTCCACATATTAAGGGGAAAATACTCAGGATAAAATATACGGGTGATGCCTGATAACTACCTGGACAAGTCTGTGCAATCTTCTTGGAAAGACAGTTAGAAGCAGAGATGGTATTCAGTGGGTTCCAGGGGTGGGTTTCAACCGGTTCGCGGCGGTCCCTGCAAACCAGTTGGTCGGCGAACCCGGAAGTAAGTAACTTCCGGGAACGGCGACTGGCCCACCCGCCCGCCTGCACTCCTTACCCGGTTTTGACGAGTTCTGCGCTTCCACGCATGCGCAGGATGCATACAGCGTCTGCGCGATCCTCCAGGAGCAGCTGGAGCATCGCACAGACGCTAGTATGCATGCGTGCGCCGCGCGCGTGCACGAGGACGCCACCGGCCCCGTTCCATCCGAACCGGTTGGAACGGGGCAAGAAACCCACCCCTGGTGGGTTCTGACCAGTTCTGGAGAACCAGTAGCGGAAATTTTGAGTAGTTTGGAGAACCGGTAAATACCACCTCTGACTGGCTCCGCCCCATCTATTCTCTGCCTCCTGAGTCCCAGCTGATCGGGAGGGAATGGAGATTTTGCAGTAACCTTCTCCTGGAGTGGGGAGGGACTGGATATTTTACAGTATCCTTTCCCTGCCACGCCCACCAAGCCAAGCCCACCCACCAAGCTACACCCACAGAACCAGTAGCAAAAAAAATTGAATCCCATCACTGGTCAGAACTGGTTTGCCATTGCCTTCTTCCTAGGGCTGAGAATGAAGGTGTCAGGCCTGCATTTATATTCCTTTTAGAATTTTGGCCTGCCACACTTTCTCTTACTTCATTATACTGTTTCTTTAAGTATAGTCAATGGGAGGGGGGAATAGACAGGAGTGAGATTGTGGAATGTATTGTTTTCATTTTTTACTAGAAGCCAAGCTCATACTTTGTCTCTGGACTTTCACACCTGACCGGAAGAAGCTGGGTATGGACGCCAGCGTGGAGGAAGAAGATTGGACCATGTGATAGATTGTGGGTGTGGGGACAAGATCATGAATTTTTAACTGGGTGGAATTCTGATGTCTTTTCCAGTATTGGGATTAACACAGATGTGCCTAAGATGTCTGTTTTATTAAATTGGAACAAAAAGGATCATTTTGCCTTGGACTCTGATTTAATTCTGCATGATACTTGGAACTCTGACAGAGGGACTGGCTCAAGGTCACCAACTGGCTTTGTGTCTAAGGCAGGACTAGAATTCACAATCTCCCAGTTTCTAACCTAGTAACTTAATCACTTAATTGCCCCTCATCATACAGTTTGCGGTCTCTAAAGTCCTCAGAGCAGAGATAGAGAGTTCAGTCCCGTCATGCCCACGTGTATAATGCTTCTCATGAATACAGAATATAGTATAACAGAGTTGGAAGGTACCTTGGAGGTCTTCTAATCCAAGCCTTGCTCAAGGAGACCCTATACCATTCCAGACAAATATCTTCCCAAGCCTGGGTGTTCAGCAACCCATTTAGCTTTCTATTGGGAATCGATGTCAGATAGGAGTTATAATCTGAAAGTATTCAGCCCACTGGTCAGCTTGCGGTAATGGAATTTTTCCAATGGTCAGACAGGGTTGCAATCTTCATATACACCTTCAATTAAAAGCACAGCCTCTTCATATTCGAACATATGCAGTTACAGAATAGAAGAGTAACAGAGTTGGAAGGGATGTGGAGATCTTCTAGTTCAACTCCCTATTCAAGAAGGAATCCCTACAAATCCCCAGACAAAACCTTTACAATCTCTTCTTAAGAACCTCCAATGATGGAGCCCCCACAACTTCTGGAGGCAAGCTCTTCCACTGATTCATTGTTCTCACTGTCAGAAAATTGCTCCTTATTTCTAGTTTGGATCTCTCCATGACAGGTTTCTATTCTTTGGAGAATAGGTTGACTCCTTCCTTTCTGTGACAGCCCCCAAACATTGGAAGACTGCTATCTTGTCATCCCTAGTCCTTCTCTTCACTAGACTAGACCTATTCAGTTCCTGCTACTGTTCATTCTAATAGGACTTCCACTCTCCTTCAAGAAAGTAATATGTTTGTTTGTCTGTTTGTTTATATATTAGTTTGTCAATCATGTACAAGACAGCAAGTATAAGTATGAACCTGGACATGAATGAAGGAAATGGGCACGAATAAATGGGGACAGTAGGACAGAGATTGTAGGCATGTTGGTGCACTTATGCACGCCCCTTAAAGACCTCTTAGGAATGGGGTGAGGTCAACAGTAGACAGTCTTAGGTTAAAATTATGGGGGTTTGGGGATGTAACAACAGAATCAGGTAGCGCATTCCAGGCATTGACTACTCTGTTGCTGAAGTCGTATTTTCTGCAATCGAGTTTGGAGCGGTTGATTTTGAGTTTGTATCGATTGCTTGCCCATGTATTATTGAGGTTGAAGCTGAAGAAGTTGTTCACAGGTAAGATGTTGTATCAGACCATTTTGTGTACTGTGCTTAGATGAGACACTGCAGTTCCAGATTGTCCAAGCCCAAAATTTCAAGCCTGCTAGCGTAAATACTGATGTTCTTACTGTTCTAAAAGAATTATATCTGCCCATGAATCTTTCACATAATTGGATCCCTGGAACATTTAACACCTTGGGTTGTATGGAAGAACCTTTCAATTAAACTATTTGCTTACTTTAATATTAACCTTTGAATGTCAACGTTTTTGGCAAGTGTGATCATTGGGTCAATGGCCAGATCAATCTTGTTCATGAATACGTGAATGGAAATGGAGGACAGCAGTTACTGACTCCAGAAAAGGATTTGTGAAATTCTTCTCCAATGGAGGAAATTTCTTTTGTATGCCTCCTCATCAGGAGGCAATCTCTCTTAAATTAAAAGGTTTTCATTTAAGCTCTATCTCCAATCTTCTTCTCCAGGTGTTCTATGTCAATGGATTTTCTTTCCTTTATTTTCTTTATTGCTTTTTCTCAGCTTCCCTGTGTCTGTGGATTCTTTTTTCTGGATGCAAAAAAGGAGGAGGGACCACAGTTAAAAATGAGGAGACAGAAGGAGAGAGAGAGGGGGGGAGAGAGAGAGAGAGAGAGAGAGGAAAAAACCCTCTTCGTTTTATTTTTAATGCATGTAGCTTGTTAAAACATTTTGATCAAAGTTCCCGTCTGAGCTGAAATACCTTGGTATGTCTCAGTCTAGTATAAGAAGCCTAGCCGGATGCTCAGGATAATTTCTCTAGGGGATGATGACATAATGTATCCAGCGTCCTGGCATCTTTCACTTCCTTTAGCACTGCTTATTCAGCAAATCATCTGAATGCTTACTGACCTTGACAGCATAGCTGAGCCTTATTTTAATAAGACTCCAACAAGGAGGAAGGAGGGGAGGGAGGGAGGGAGAGGGAGGAAGGGAAGGAGGAAAGGAGAGAAGGAGAGAGGATGGAAGAAAGAAAGAAAGAAAGAAAGAGGGGGGGAGGGAGGGAGGGAGGAAAGAAGAAAAAGAAGGAAGGAACAAAGGATGGAAGGAAGGGAGGGAAGGAGAGAGGAAGGAAGGAATGAACGAAAGAGATGGGAGGGGACAAGGAAGGAAAGAAGGAGGGAAAAAATGGGAGGGAGGGAGGGAAGGAAGGAAGGAAAAGAAGTAAGGAAGGTGAGAAGGAAAGAAGGAGGGTAGGAGAAAGGAAGGGAGGAAGAAAGGAAGGAAAGAGATGGAGGGGACAAGGAAGGAAAGAAGAAGGGAAGAAAATGGGAGGGAGAGAAGGAATAAAGGAAGGAAGGAAGGAAGGAAGGAGGGAGGGAGGGAGAGAAGGAAGCACTATGCATTTGTAACTAAAAGCAAGATTCAACACAAAACGTGGGTGTCCCATTTATTTATTTATTTTAAGGAAACAGTTGCCATGACAAATAAATATTTGTTTTCTCAGGTATTCTCATTCAATCCCAAGGCTGGTTTAATAGGTACTCTTTTTCTATATATTATGTTAACATTTTTTGTAGAAGCACAGTGACAAAAAAGGGGGGGGCAAACATTATTGTTTCTCATTTTAAGAGTTTTCTGAGTAGCCCTCTTTAAATGCCCGCGGACGATATGTTGTTTTCTCTGCAAGTAAGTAGCATGTTTATTAAAGCATAAAGTTTTATGGATCACGGTGCAGTTTATCATCTGCATCGAATGTATTCCTAGAAGGGGAATATATATATACAGCTGTTTATGTGGGGAGATGGAAAGAGGCAAAGAAAAGACGAGAGACCAGAAAGCTTATGCTATGATATATTGGTTCAGATTTAAATGTGCCATAAGGCTTTCCTGAGCTATGTGTTTCTATTTTGGTGAATGCATAAGCTATGATCTTAACTGGCATGGAATAATAATTGGATGGACCACATTTTTTATTCCTTCTTGTAATGGAAATGCAAGAAACTACATATGAATCATCTCCTGCAGTCTTCTTCAACTGTGTTGCTCTCCAGATGTTGGTCTCCAGAGCATAAAAGTATGAATACTGTGTGTGCATACAGTTTGTAAATAAGATAGACTTCATCTTTTGGAATATATTTACAAACATGCATCAAAGTCCTTTTCCTTATGTTAACCTATGCAAACTACCCAGAGCCATCTCTCTCTCCCTACTTCCCTACCTAAGTAACTACCTACCATCATCTATCATCTACCTACCTACCTATTATCTATCATATCTATCTATCTATCTATCTATCTATCTATCTATCTATCTATCTATCTATCTATCTATCTATCTATCATCTGTCTTTCTACCATCTACCTGTCTACCATCTACCATCTACCTACCATCAATATCTATCTATCTATCTATCTATCTATCTATCTATCTATCTATCTATCTATCTATCTATCATCTATCTATCTATCTATCTATCTATCTATCATCTATCTATCTATCATCTGTCTATCACCTATCATCCATCCATCCATCCATCCATCCACCCACCCACCCACCGCCTGTCTGTCTGTCTGTCTGTCTGTCTGTCTGTCTGTCTATCTATCTATCTATCTATCTATCTATCTATCTATCTATCTATCTATCTATCATTTGTCTATCATCTATCATTAATATCTATCTATCTATCTATCTATCTATCTATCTATCTATCATCTATCTATCTATCTATCTATCTATCTATCTATCTATCTATCTATCATCTATCTATCTATCATCTGTCTATCACCTATCATCCATCCATCCATCCATCCATCCATCCATCCATCCATCCATCCATCCATCCATCCACCCACCCACCGCCTGTCTGTCTGTCTGTCTGTCTATCTATCTATCTATCTATCTATCTATCTATCTATCTATCTATCTATCTATCATCTGTCTTTCTACCATCTACCTGTCTACCATCTACCATCTACCTACCATCAATATCTATCTATCTATCTATCTATCTATCTATCTATCTATCTATCTATCTATCTATCATCTATCTATCATCTATCTATCTATCATCTGTCTATCACCTATCATCCATCCATCCATCCATCCATCCATCCATCCACCCACCCACCCACCGCCTGTCTGTCTGTCTGTCTGTCTGTCTGTCTGTCTGTCTGTCTGTCTATCTATCTATCTATCTATCTATCTATCTATCTATCTATCTATCATTTGTCTATCATCTATCATTAATATCTATCTATCTATCTATCTATCTATCTATCAATCATCTATCTATCTATCTATCTATCTATCTATCTATCTATCTATCTATCTATCATCTATCTATCTATCATCTGTCTATCACCTATCATCCATCCATCCATCCATCCATCCATCCATCCATCCATCCATCCACCCACCCACCGCCTGTCTGTCTGTCTGTCTGTCTGTCTATCTATCTATCTATCTATCTATCTATCTATCTATCTATCTATCTATCTATCTATCTATCTATCATCTGTCTTTCTACCATCTACCTGTCTACCATCTACCATCTACCTACCATCAATATCTATCTATCTATCTATCTATCTATCTATCTATCTATCTATCTATCTATCTATCTATCTATCTATCTATCTATCTATCATTTGTCTATCATCTATCATTAATATCTATCATCTATCTATCTATCTATCATCCCTATCTATTGTCTGTCTGTCTGTCTGTCTGTCTGTCTGTCTGTCTGTCTGTCTGTCTGTCTGTCTGTCTATCTATCTATCTATCTATCTATCTATCTATCTATCTATCTATCTATCTATCTATCTATCTATCTATCTATCTATCTATCATTTTTTTCTTTCCTGTGTAATTTTGGCATCTGCTTTGAGTCCTAAATTAAATCTGCCTTATCTCTCTGAACCACAAATACTGCAAATAAATTCACTTTATTTATTTTTTCATTATTTATATGCTGCCCTGTCTCACTGATAAGGGAACTCTTATGAAAAATGCTGCATTTAAAGATTCATTTAAATGCATCATTGAAGCATTTTATTCATGGTGCAATTTTAACCTTTTTTTATTTTGCCAGAAGAACCACAAAAACCACCTCCATGCTTGTTAGAAGTGTGAAAACCAGCAGGCAATGAATTTCTGACTTGCCCATTATTCTAGAGAAGTTCTTGGAGTTTATTTTTAAATATATATTGATAAAGATTTATTTTTTTTCTCCAATCTAGTATCCAATCTTGGAAGTGTGACTTCAGTGCTACTGACTTTTCAACACTTCACAACCAACTGACCACAAGGGGACAGTGGACACACAGATGGAGAGTTCAGGATTTACACTGTGCCCTTAATTTGGCTTCCACTCCCTTTGCACTTCATCTATGAGATAGGTAATTCCAGGTGCTTCTTTCTCCTTTTATAATCTGTAATCTGACCCCATTTTCCCCTTGCAATTATTTATTTAATCTTTGAAATATATTGGAATAATTAAACTGCACCCCCTGGTTCCCTTTGGCAAAATGGGCAAGCAATCAATTCTTTCTTGGTAGTTGTGAAGTTGTGTCCAATCCATCGTGACACCATGGATGATGCTCCTTCAGACCTTCCTGTCCTCTATCATCCTCTGGAGTCCATTTAAGATCATGCCCACTGCTTCGGTGACTCCATCCAGCCACCCCATTCTCTGCCATCCCCTTCTTCTTTTGCCCTCCATCTTTCCCAGCATTAGGCTCTTCTCCAGTGAGTCATTTCTTCTCATTAGGTGGCCAAAGTATTTGAGTTTCCTCTTCAGGATTTGGCCTTCTAAAGAGCAGTCAGGGTTGATCTCCTCTAGGACTGACCAGTTGGATCACTTGGCAGTCCAAGGGACTAGATGAAAGAAAAAAATAATGTTTCTTTCCATAGCCACCCATTTCAAATATATAATTGGGCAGTGCTAAGTAATTTAAAACAATATAAACAAATTCACTCAATGAACCACCTCCATTGTCCTGTTCCTCCACTGGGGCCACAAGCCAACTGGTAGAATCAAGTCTTTAGGTTCTTACCAAAAGATTGGAAGGTTGGGACCAGGGCCGGATTTAGATGAAAAGAAGCCCTAGGCTATTCCACTTATGAGGCCCTTTCACCTCCCATTTTTAAGTTTGTAAATTACATGAGAGACAATAAAATACATCATTACTGTGATATATCAATATATATCAATATATATAGCTGGCCTCCTGATGGAGGGCCGCTCTGCTCTGCGGCAAAGGCAGCGAGGCCAGCCACCTCCCCTGCTGCACTCGGCCCCCTCGCCCTCACCTGCCTAGCCGCTGGTGGGCTCTGCGTCGATGGGGCGGCTACTGGGAGCGGCCGCGCCTCTCGCCCGACCGCCGGTGCCGGGAACGTGGGCGGGCTCCCCAACTGCCACGGTGCTGGAACGATCTTAACCAATACATTTTTATGTTTGTTTATTAGTCATATGTGTAGAATTTCTCCTTATTTTCGGTTCAGTGTTTTAGTGTTCACTGTTTTTAGAATAGTGTAATTTTAATTTTGCTAACAATTTGAATGTAGGCCCCTCTTGATCTTGAGGCCCTAGGCCGAAGCCTAATTAGCCTATAGGAAAATCCAGCCCCTGGTTGGGGCCAACTTCACTTTGGGTGGCAGGATATTCCAGAGGGCAGGAGCAACAGCAGAGAAGGCTCTTCCCCTGGACCCCACCAACTGGAATAATCATATTGTGTATCTCTCTCTCTCTCTCTCTCTCTCTCTCTTTCTCTCTCTCTCTCTCTCTCTCTCTCTCTCTCTCTGTGTGTGTGTGTGTGTGTGTGTGTACACACCCACACAGACATAGACACATACACACATAATTTTCTATATACTTTTCTATATATATAAAAGGCAAATACCACTCACTCATCATGAAATCTCCAGAACCGTAAAGCCTACAAACTTGAAATTTGGCATGTATGTTCCTCTTGTCTTGTAGGTGTTCACTAAGAAAGGGTTTTTTGAAATGACCATCAGATCAGTAGTATTTCTTATACAGTAATTAATATGCTCTCATGCTAAGGAGTTCTACTCCCCCTCCCCACCTGAAAGGAACTCTATTCCAACTGCCAGTTGCCTTACATTAACATGCTCTGAAGCTAAGGAGTTAGACATTCTACTCCCCCTCCCCACCTGAAAACAACAATGTTGCAATTGCTAATTGCCTCACATTCTGTTCAAACTGGCAGGCATTCCACTCCTTCGCTCAGGAGCGATCTGGGGCTCCCTGCAATACTAAATATCAGTACCTCACCAAAATGCCTACGTGGAAATGCTTCCGGACTCAAGGCAGTGAGAGTGATATTCCCTTATGTGTTTCAATCACTGACCACCACTGAGCCAACGGATTGAACCAGAGTGAACCGGATTTCTCCTGCATTGCCCTCTCAAGAGGAAATAGGAAATAGGGGAGTGTAGGAGTAGAGGAACTATCCAAATTCAGGACTACGGCAGCTTCAATCCAGATTGAAAGTTTTGCAAACTTTGCCCAAGTATTTATGTCCAAACAGGATTTTCTTAAGTTGCCTAGAATCCATGAGCACAGGAGAGAAGCAGCTTAAATAGTAAAAGACCTCAGTGCGAATATAGCTGTCTTTGTTGTAAGAAACATGTAGGAAGTTAGCACCCATCCCTCTCCTAGATAAATGAAATATTTTAGAAAATATTGAAAGGGCAGACTATTTCCCGAAAAAGGGAGGCGGAAACTCACCCACCCACCCACACACATATTTGTTAATGGACCATTAAGGCCTGAGCCAGCTTATCTACAACACAAAAGACAAGGCTTCCAGGACATAATGGGACCCATCTACAATAGAACTCACCACATGGCACCTGGGAAGATTACATCACCCAGCAAGGCTCAACCAAGCCTGGGATACAGGACAGCCTACAATGTTACCCCTGCATGGCCCCATGGGAGTCTGACAACCAATCAGAATATAAGCTCAAATTCAAAAGCCCAGATAAAACCCAAACACCTCTTCACCTTTTTTTGCCCAGGACCTCAAACCATGTGATCCTGTCCACCATTAAGCCATCTTTCAAAGCGCGCTCCATGATTCCAGTGTCTTTCTTCCCACTTGGAACTGAACCCAGATGGACATTTCTTCCAACAAATGGATAGGGTTTTAACACTTATCTTGTTAGGTAAAAGGGGCATAACTCTGAATAATAGCCATCTCAACAAGAAGCCAAACTGTGCATGAGTTTTGAGGTGACTATAAAATAACTTTCAAATTCCTTCTGAAGAAGGTATAAAGCCACCTCTTCAATTTTGCATTTGGTTTAGCTGGATATGTTGTTTCTCTTTCTTTAGAATTGCTTGTTTTGTATCATTTTGTATTGCAAGCTTTGTTGTTTCCCCAAACTCTTGTATTTGTATGACTTATACCAATTAAAATACTACACGTACAAGTACCTAACATTCTGAATAACAACATCATTATATTTCTACCTACATATCATCTATATGTCATACCTGCATTGTTTCTGTTCACCTCAACATTATTCCAACCAGGAATGTTTAAGAAATTGAGTTTTTGCAAGTTGAAATATGAATTGCTTTGATTGCAGATTAATATATAAGTCACAACAATTAACTTCTTTGTATTCTACAATGGAGGTCTCTGTATCAAAATATAGCTGAAAGTAATTTTTTTAAGATGAAATATGTTTAGAAATGCACAGTGGAAACTAAAAGCATGTTTATGAATATGAATATATATATATATATATATATATATATATATATATATATATATATATATATATATATGTGTGTGTGTGTGTGTGTGTGTGTGTGTGTGTGTGTGTGTGTGTGTGTGTGTGTATTTGTATATGTATATGTATATGTATATGTATATGAATATGTATATGTATATGTACGTACGTATACACACACACACACACACACACACACACACACACACACACACACACACAGCATATATATACTATATACAGAGTAATGATCATGAATCAATGCATATAAAATTCACCTTAAAAAATCACCTCTCCATCATTTCCATTTATGAATGGTTTGTATTTTCTCTGACTCATGGCGACAACAGTCAGACATCTAAGTAACCATGGAATTATGGACCTACAGTAGATCTTAACTTACAGTAGTTCATTTAATGGCCATTCAAAATTACAGCAGCATGTTGTGGCATGTGGCCAGTGGCCAGCAAAGCTGGTGACAGACAGTGAGGAGGTTGAGGAGGAACATGGGCCAGTCCTGGGGTCTGTGGAAGGCTCTGATGAGGGCTCTGCATCGTACACAAAGATGGGGCCAGGGCTGTCCGACAGTTATCAGCTGCCTTCGGAGTCAGACATCAGTTGAGCAGAAGAACAGCCTGTTCTTGATGTGAGCATGCACAGAACTCCCAGATGAAGAGAACAGCTAAGGAACAAAGGTCGACTCAGGAGTAAAGGCACAGGTGAATGGTGAATGTCCCCTCTCATAGGGAATAAAGAGGAGTGAAAGGGGAGAGGAGTTTGCAGAAGACAATTAGTTCAATTCATTAGGATGAAGATCTGTTCCTGACAATTGCAAAGTAATTGTCTGCTACAGAGTGGCGTTTGGAAGATATCGGCCTGGCAGCTCTTCAAGCCGGATAAAGGTCTGTAGTTGTGAACTCCCATGAAAGACTATTTGCCAGGACTTTGCTGGAGAGGAATTCCCTTTAACCTAAATAAAGAGTTTTTATCGGGATGAGGAGTCGGCTTCATGATCTTGGGAAGCCTAGGTCAGAACACAGCATTGAAAAAACTGACTAATGGCCATTTTTCACAGTTACGACTTTTGAAGCCTCCCATGTTCATGTGATCAAAATTCAGATGCTTGACAACTAGTTCATACTTATGACCATTGCTGCGCCCCAGGGTCACGATCCACTTTTGTGACCTTCTGACAAGCAAAGACAATGGAGAAGCCAGATTCATTTAACAACCAGGTGACTAGTTGTATTGATTCACTTAACAACTGTGGCAAAGAAGATAATAAAATGGGGCAAAACACACTTAAGAAATATTTCACTTAATGACAGAAATTTTGGGCTCAATTGTGGTCATAAGATGAGTATCATCTGTAATTATTTTCATATGCTTTGAATGTTTTTGTCAAAGATAGATATCCTAGTGTTTTGTTGCAATCAGATAAGATTTGAAATGTGGCACAATACAATCTTTTTTGCTGGAAATGCAGCTTCGGGGTTTTTGTTTTATTCAAAGAAAACTTCACTTTTATCATTTGTTTGTCTGAACTTGAGAGAGCTATTTTGCTCCATTAAACCAAAAAGGAGCGAAGGATTATCAAAGGAGTTGCAAAGAGTTTTATTTCTTCTATACATGTCCCTGAAGAATCAAAAACACAGTAGAAGAAAAATATACACATGCTATATTTCAATGTAGGCATTCCAAGCCAGAGTTAATCCAATACTTGTTGAGCTTTTGAACTAAGTAGGCCATGGTGTAATTACAGGAAGTCCTTGACTTACAATAGTTCATTTAGTGACTATTCAAAGTTACAACAACATTGAATTAAAGTGACTTAGTGTTCTGACCTAGGCTTCACAAATCACGAAGCAGACTCCTTGTCCTGACAAAACCCCTTTTTATTAAGCTAATGTGAATTCCTCTCATTCACATCCAGCACATCCAGCCGGTAAACAGTCTTTCAAGGGTGAATTTACAATCACAGACCTTATCAGGTTTGGAGAGCTGCCAGGCCAATATATTCCAAACGCAATGCTGTACCAGAGAATACTTGGCAAGGAGTGTCTGAGAGTCACAAATAAATCTTCACACTAATTAAGTGAATTAATTGTCTCCTGCAAACTCCACTCCCCTTCGCTCCTCTTTATTCCCTTTGGGAGGGGCCATTCACCATCCACCTGTGTCTTTACTCCCTAGTCGGCCTTTGTTCCTTAACTGTTCCCTTCTCCTGGCAGTTCTGTGCATGCACACATCAAGAACAGACTTCAGCTGTTCTTCTGTCCCATTGATCTCAGACTCCAAAGGCAGCTGATAACTGTCAGATGGCCCTGGCCCCATCTCTGCCTCTGATGCAGAGCACTCATTAGAGCCTTCCCCAGACTCCAGGACTGGCCCATGTTCCTCCCCAACCTCCTCATTGTCAGAGTTTGCCTCCAGCTCCACTGGCGGAACACTTAGGACTTTTCTCACACTTACAACTGTTGAAGCATCCCCATGGTGATCAAAATTCAGATGTTTGTCAACTGATAATATTTATGAAGGTTGCAGTGTCCCAGGGTCATGTGATCATCTTTTGCGACCAGATTCTCATAGCAATCATGTTCCTAATTTAACACCTGCAGTAATTAACACCTGCACTTAACAACTGGGGCAAAAAAGGGCATAAAATGGTGCAAAACTCCATTAACAAATGCCTCACTTTTGCAACAGAAATGTTGGGCTCAAATGCGTTTGCAAGTTGAGGGCTACTTCTGTTTGGTATTCTAATGCTTTGCTACAAATTGCACCTGGTGACTTCAGGGGTGAACATGATGTCAGGGTTCCAAATAGCATCTAAAAGTGTTGTGGCCCAGTAGGAGCCGTTGGAGCTGCAAACAGACTCCGACAGCGAGGGTTCCTATGAGTCAGCTCTGGAAGATGTGGAGGACCCTGGACAGGGTTCCGACTCTGAACAGAGATCAGAGAGGTTGGGTGGCCACCAGGAGGCACCTGAGGCATGGAGCAGTGGTAAAAGCCAAAGGGAGCGTGCTCCTGACGTCAGGCCTTGGAGCAGTAGAGAGGAAACAAGGGAGGTGGTCCTGGACACTTGGCAGCGGCGGGCAGATCGATGTAGAGAACAACTACGCAGATACAGAAAATAATTGGACCCAGGTGGTTGCAGTTAAGCTCCTCTCAAGATAGTATATAAGGAGGGACTTTGGGAGGAGTCTGGTTGCAGGATTCAACTTAATTTTCAACGCTGGAGAAGCTGTTATCTGTCGGAGTCTGGGTTGCTGCCAAAGTTCTTTATCTGTTCGTTTGTGTTTGGGCTTTCAGCCACCAAGGTTTATGTTTCCCGCTAATAAAGTGTTGTGGCATTCCAGCTCAGTTTGTCTCGGCATTCATTACTGGATGGAGGAGGGGGTCAAAACACAAAAGTAAATCAGAGTCCGGGCAAAGTATTGCTCAAAGCTCCAATTTATTAAGAGAGCCATGTTGGCACATCTGGGAAAATCTGAATCTGAAGGCTTCTCGGTTTTCCCACCCAGTTTGAAAGTTCAAGATCTTGCCCCCACACCCACAAGTCCATCACATGGTCCAATCTTCCACTGCCATGCTAGCAGTTCTACCCATCCAGTTCCGGACAGGTGCAGAGACAAAGGATGACTTTGGCTTTCTAGAAAGAATTTTGTTATGGCTACATATCATCTAACTCTGTACAATCCCCCTTCCAATTTTCCCACATTAAAAAATGCATAGTAGAATAATAGAAAGTGTGCCAGGTCTGAGATCCACAAGCAAATAGGGCTGCAGGCAGGACATGTGGTCTGTTCTATAGCACAGAGTTCTCCAACATTTCTGGCTTTGTGGACTGGTGAAGGATGGGGGAGAGGAAGGCTTTGTGTGTGTATCAGGCATGCATGTCTTCATGCAGCTCCATTTCTGTGACCTCTTCTGTTTATGCCAGAATTAATCTTAATCCTTAATTATTTTTTTTACAAATAAGGTGATGAATATATCCAATGCACTTTCCTCCTCTTATTTTCCTCACAACAATAACTATGAGGTAAGTTGAGTAAGTAAGATACGCGGTGGCTCAATAGCTAAGAAGCTGAACTTGTTGACTATGGAAATGTCTTCGGACAGTGCTGGCTCTTTGACTTTGAAATGGAGATGAGCACTGCCCCCAAGAGTTGGGAATGACTAGCACATACGTTACCTTTTAATTGGGCTGAGAGACTGAGTGACTGGCCCAAGATGGACTTCATGGCTAAGGCGGGACTAGAATTCACTGTCTCCCACTTTCTAGCCTAGTGCCTTAACCACTAAACCAAACTAGAGCTCCCATTTGACTTCTAATTATGATTTTTTTTCTTTCACATTGTTGAATAATCTTTTCAGCTTCTACCTCATGCGTCTCTTCACTGCCTTTAAATCCACAATCTACTGTCCATGCTTTGCTGTGGCAAAATTCAAACAAGCCTAAACACTCTATAGGTCAAGGCCTGGCTGTTCTGGCAGGCCTGGGGCTGATGAGTTCCCAGCCCCACTTGAATTGTTGTGATTGTTGTGTAGCTTTTAATCTGTTTTTTGGATCTTGTTTTTGTCTTGTTTGTTTTTTGTATCTCCCCCTTCCCCACTTGTTTGTTAGCCGCCCTCGGGACCCTCGGGAATAGGGCGGCATACAAGTATAATAAACATTCAACATTTAAACAAACATGATGTGCCAGGTAGGTGTTTTGTAAGTGTAGCATCTCTGGCAACTGGTTGCCTAGTGAAGGTCCTTTAGCAAAAACAACAGCTTCTTCGACTCATCCAAGCTTACAGTTGTTTGTCTTCTCTCTTTTATAAATTCGAATTGTAGGATAACTTCAAGTAAGGATTCACAAATTGAACAACCGACAAATGTGCATTTCGTGCAATACGTTTGATGTCTAATTTATGCCCAAGGATATAAAGTTCTGCAACTAGACAATTTTATCTAGACATGCTAATGACGTTGCCACTCCAGGCATCTGTGTGAGAAGACTTTGTAGACTTGAATGTATGCCTATCTAGGCACTGCAGTGAACATTTGGACAATTGTTCATTGTTAGCAATATCTAGCAAACATTTGGTTCTTTTGTTTTTGTTTTTTTCCCCTTAGTGCAAATCCTTCACAAGCTCACCTGGAGGTTTGCTGACATATCTGTTCCTTGTAAACAGGGACCTCATAGCTATGAAATTTGGCTTAGCATCAAATATTTTACAATATAAGACTTGCTATTCTGGCATTTTATTCTACAGACATGTAACCTCAAGAGGAAGGGAGAGAGACAGCGTGTGAGAGAGTGCGGGGAGATATATTGATTTAAAATATCTCAGAACCTCTTGGGGGGGGGGAGTTGTACTGTTTTTCTGTATACAATATAATTTTATTTAAACTTTTAAACAAGGAGATCAAAAGCTAACACAAACGAGTAGAAAGCAAGAAAGAAAAAAGGAAAAGAAATCAAAGAAAGAGCAACAAGTACAAGAAAAGAACCTGGCTATGAGGGAAAAAAGGAAAAAAAGAAGGAAATCAAAGAAAAAGTGCAAAAAAGGAGAGAAAAGAAAAGAAAAATAGGATAAATAAGTAGTTTCTGATATGCTTCAAAGCCGTTATAAGCACAAAAGCATATTTTGATCTCTCCCTCTATAGCTATATCATGCTACTCTTTCTATAATTTATCCCCGTGATGGCGAACCTATAGCATGTGTGCCGCGGGTGGCACGCCGAGCCATTTGTTAGGGCATGCAAGGAGTTGCCCTGTAAACTCCAGCACACATCCGTGTTCTGGCCAGCTGACTTCAGCTTTCTTTTGAGACCATTTTTTGCCCTCCTGAGGCTTCCTTAAAGCCTCTAGAGCATGAAAAACCGGCCGTGCGGGCAAACCGGAAGTTCAAGAACAGACTTTCTGTTTATCTGTAGGACTGTTTTGCGCCCTCCAGAGCCTTCAGGGAAGCCTCCTCAAGGCTCCCAAGGTCGAAAAACAGTCCTATGGACAACCAGAAGTCACCATTCCCGAACCTCTGGGTTCTCCATAGCACCGCTTTTTCGCCCTCCAGAGGCTTCAGGAGCGCCTCCGGGGAGGGTGGGAGGGCTGTTTTCACCCTCCCCAGGCTCCTAGAAAGCCTCTGAAGCCTGGGGAGAGCGAAAAAACTGCACCAAAAGTGGGGGGGGGGGCACTGGGTCACACGCATAGTATTATGGGTGCGGCACACCCATGCACAACTCCCCTGCGTTCCCACCGCTTTTGACACAGGAGTCAAAAAAGGTTCGCCATCACTGATCTATCCTGTCTAATCCTCAAAGCCATACATCACTAGTTCATTTTATTTTCATTTTTATGTTAAAAAAAGTCCATTGGAGGCTTCCAGTCACCAATAAATGTAGACAATTTATCCATTGTATAAATTAAAGGGTATCGTTTTTTTTCTGATCATCCCTGTTCTATAACCCCCAAAGATACGTTCATGTCTATGGATAACAGGGCTATACATGGTTGTCCTGAAACATAAGGGTCTGATATTAATTAATTAATTAAATAATTTACTGAACTTGTATGCTGCCCAAATTTCTAGGCGGAATCCCAGGCAGCTTACAGACATACAGGTAGTTCTTGACTTACAACCACAGTTGAGCCCCAAATCTCTGTTGCTAACACTTAAGTGAGTTTTGCCCTATTTTATGACCTTTCTTGCCACAGTTGTTAAATGAATCACTCTTTCTCAGCCCAACTCCCCTCACAAGGTTGTTGCTTTGGTGAAAGTAGGAAGAGGGTTTAGAATAGAATACAATAGAATACAATAACAGAGTTGGAAGGGACCTTGGAGGTCTTCTAGTCCAACCCCTTGCCTAGGCAGGAAATCATATACCATTCCAGACAAATAGTTATCCAACGTCTTCTTAAAACTTCCAGTGTTGGGGCATTCACAACTTCTGGAGGCAAGCTGTTCACTGATTAATTGTTCTAACTGCCAGGAAATTTCTCCTTAGTTCTGAGTTGCTTCTCTCCTTGATTAGTTTCCACACATTGCTTCTTGTCCTACCCTCAGGTGCCTTGGAGAATAGTTTGACTCCCTCTTCTTTGTGGCAACCCCTGGTGGTGTTGGATATGTTCAGCACCTTGAATTGTTTTTAAAAATAATAGGGTGGGATACTACGGTAATATTATAAGGCAGGATACAGTGTGTGTGTGTGTGTGTGTGTGGTGTGTGTGTGTGTGTGTGTGATGTACTCTCATTACATCCAGCCAAGTACAGAAAAAGAAAAGATTGTCTCATTAAATACCTTGAGAACGAGAGCATTAAAGCAGAATGGGAATAGGATATGAATATAAATAGTGACTTGATTCAGCATTTCCCTGATTTCTAACCCTCAGAATAAGACTTATGATGTTTATCGCAGTGCACATTTTGCATACAGCTAAACTAGTTTGACGATGATGTTATTTCACTGTGAAGCCTTTTAAATCCATCTTTTCCACAGGATGATCCTCCGGGGAATAAGCAGAACATTCAATTCTGACTCTTTTCCTGTACTATATTTCTTCGTTTTAATAGTCTCGGTTTTGAATTGAGAAGCGGCATATGAACCTAGCAAATCAGTTAATCAATATACCATGTTTCCCTCAAAATAAGACCTAACTGGAAAATAAGTGTTAGGAATATGATCTAACGGTTGGGTTGGCAATATATAAATCATGTAACAATGCTATACCTTTTTCTTTAAATCATACTGTAAAATGTGATTGGTTGCTGTTTTCCTCAATTGGCCATAAGAGGGAGCCAGAATGACTGTTACCTCTCTGTTTGTTAGATGCTGGGCTGATCTGATCTGAGTGTTTTTGGAAGCTGGTTGTTAGAAAGTGCCGTGAGCTATTGTAAGTTTTGCAACTGCTAGCAAACTTTGAGTACTGAACTGATTATATGATACTGGACTATGTTATTTGGATTATCCTTAACTGAAAGACGTTGATGACTGTCTGTCTTATCCGTGTATGACTTGGACTTGTTTGATGGACTCTGATACCCCTATTTCCATGAAAGTAAAAGCCTATTTAAACTGCAGTGTTTCTGTATGATGGTTTTTGTGTTCTCCAACACAACTCTCACAATGCTTCTCTGAACATACTTGGGGCATGCAGAGAGTTTGAGAGGTCTGCAAAGTGATCCTGGGAGCTGGGGAGGGGGGGGGAAATTGAACAATAAATGGGCCCAATTTTTACCAAAAAAAGGGCATGCAAAGTTTTTAGGAGGCTTGTAGAGTACTCCTGGGGGCTGGGGGGGCATAATGAGCAATAAATGGCCCATTTTTGCTCGTTTTTCCCCCTCCCCAGCCCCCAGGCACTTTGCAGACCTCCCAACCCTCAGCATGTCCATTTTTGTGAAAAATGGGATGCATGGAGGTGAGGTTTCAGGAGGCCAAAAATGGTGTATTCAGTGTTTAAGACGCACCCAGAATTTCACCTTCTTTTTTGGGGGGAAAAGGTTCATCTTATACTCCAAAAAATACGGTAATTGTATCTTGGGCATATGTTGTAGGTTTTTGCTCTGTTCAATGAACTCCTGATTCTCAGTGGACAAGCGTTATTAAAAGACCTAATCAGAATTCAGAGTTCTTGGTTTTTGGATGACATGATGGTTCCATGTGGAAAGCACTGGGTTTATGCAGCTGAACCTGCACAAGAGCCAAGAATTCCATTCGAGCCAACACTGAAACAGGTGGTGTTTAGACATCAGAAATGAAATGGAAGTAATGTCTGCTAAATGTTGGAAATGCAATCAGATACTGGGCTCCTATTACCATATGTGGTGGATGTGCCCCAAAGCCAAAAAAAAAAAAAAAAAATGGATGGAAATACATATAAAGGTTAGAAAAAAAATGATAAAATAACATATAGACTTAAAGCCATAAATATTCTTGTTAGGCATAATACCAGAAAAATACACTAAAGGTAGAGGTGGATTCCTACCAGTTTGCACCTATTCGGTAGAACCGGTTCGTCAAATCTACCGAACCGGTTAGAAGAGGTTCCACCAGTGGACCCGGAAAGCAGGTCACACCTACAGAAGAGGTTCCAAAAATTTTTGAAACCCACCACTGGTCCTTGGATATGATTATTCTACACTATCATGCTCATATTTATAAAACTCAGTGCCTCTGTGAAAGGTAAGGATGACCACTGCGTTTGTGGTGCAATCATAACATTGCGTGTGTTGAAGTTGTTTTAACGCAAACCAAAGATGCCTTTTAAAAAACAAGTTTACATCATATTCTTATGCATGCCAGTGCTGTGTGTGAGGTAATTTAAGGTGCTTCTGACAAGTGTCGTCAGCATCTTCATATCCGGTCACATGGGTGGCAAGCGACTCCCATCCGGTCACATGGGTGGCAAGCCACTCCCACAAAGGAGGCCACACCCACAGAGTGGGTTCGAACAATTTTTGAAACCCACCACTGAATAAAGGGAATATATATTTAATATTGCATGTCTTGACAGCAGCGAGAATTGTATTTGCACAGTATTGGAAAAATGAGGAATCTCTTACAGATGCAATATATAATTAAAAAAAATATTAGAATGCACAGAAATCGATAGATTGACCCTAAAGATAAAGGTTAAGGAAGATAGAGAATATTTTTAAGATGGGATTTGTTTTAGCAATGGTTAGACAATAGAAGTAAAAATTAGAAGATGAAAGATTATTATTATATACAAGTATATGATGATAGATGATCACTGTATAAATAAATAGCATTATTGTTGTTCTTGTTTTTTATTATTGTTATTATTATTATTTATAAGTAAATTTACCCAGACAATACATTGTTTATTAAGCACTTACGTATACCAAAGAAAAATGTATAAATATTTTTTTTTAAAGAAATGAAATGGAAGTGACACAATAGATGGACATAATGGGAAGGAGGTTAAAAAAGCTGTTAAAAACCACAAACATTTTAAAAGGGGCACAATGCATACACATTTCTCTACTTTCAGAATCATGAAAATAATAAGCAGGATAGTTATTTCTAGATGGAAATTTCATATAAAAAGGACAAGAATGAAGACTCTGGGGAAATGTTGCTCTTTATATAATGGAGCGTATAAAATCGAATACACCAGAAAAAAAATTGAAGACTGGATTCATCCTGGAATCACTAACAGTGGCAATATCTAGCCAGAAATATACATTAATGATTATATTATTGTCCACCTGAAAGAATCTGATGAAGATGTAAAGGAGAAGGTAATCTACATGGGTTCTAGCAAAATTTCTGGAATGGGATTAAGAAGATATAAAGGAAGAAATTGGCAGTTGTGTGCAGAATTAATCCAAGATATATCAAAGTAACAATATCCAAAGAAATATATTAGAATAGAATAGATCCCAAGAGATATATTGGAATAGAATAGAATAACAGAGTTGGAAGGGATCTTGGTGGTATTCTAATCCAACCCCCTGCTTAGGCAGGAAACCCTATACCATTTCAGACAAATGGCTATCTTCTTAGTGCATTTGTCCAGAAGAAAACAAGAAATCCGATTTTATACCAACATTTTAATACCAACTTTAAAAAAGAGGAAACTCAAGTATAATTTGCTTAAAGAAATATCCATTATACAATTGCACAAAAGGAAAGAACACACCTGCCTAAATTTTTAAACTGAGGAATATTGAGTGAGATCGACTGAAAGGACTGATCCTGATCTTCAAATGTTGACTTAATTAAGAGGGAGAAATTTTGAGAGGTTTAAGGTGGAATTGAAGGAGATGCAGCTGACTCCAATGGAAGAAACATTGCAGCTAACAGCGCAAGATCCTGCGGGGAAACCCTTGTTGGCTTTTTGCTAAAAGTGGAAAAAAATGAATTGATGATGTATGGATTTGCTGAATAAAAATGGTTGAATATAGGAAGAAGAAAACAATGCTGCAACTTTAAAGAATTTGTAAGTGCTATAAAGGAGATTAGAAGTTTACCTTTCTTGTCTTGTCTTGCCTCCTCCCCTCCCATCCCCTCCCCATTCCTCTCCTCCTGTCTCCTCCCCTTATCATTCCTCTCCACTACTCCACTCTCTTCTCCACTCCTCTCTTCTCCCCTCCACCCCTCCCCTCCCTTCCCCACTCCTCTCCTCCTCTCCTCTCCCCTCCCCTCCCCATTCCTCTCCTCCCGTCTCCTCCCCTTACCATTCCTCTCCACTCCTCCCCTCCCCTCTCTTCTCCACTCCTCTCTTCTCCCCTCCTCCCCTCCCCTCCCCTCTCCTCTCCTCCCCATTCCTCTCCTCCCCATTCCTCTCCTCCCCTTACCATTTCTCTCCACTCCTCCCCTCTCTTCTCCCCTCCTCTCTTCTCCCCTCCACCCCTCCCCTCTCCTCCCCTCCCTTCCCCACTCCTCTCCTCCCCTCCCCTCCCCTCTCTTCCCCTCCCCATTCCTCTCCTCCCGTCTCCTCCCCTTACCATTCCTCTCCACTCTTCCCCTCTCTTCTCCACTCCTCTCTTCTCCCCTCCACCCCTCCCCTCCCCTCTCCTCTCCTCTCCCTGCATCTGTCTTTTCTACTTCTTTTATCTTTTATCTCTATTTCTTTTTAAATTTCACTCTATATAATTTTA